>NW_004567135.1:11231103-11249343 GCF_000260355.1 Condylura cristata | reverse complement strand
AGGTGACCACATGGCCCAGCAGACCTCTCCTGACCCTCCCGCTGCTCCCCTCAGCAGTGCACTTTGTCGATCTGCCTGTTCTGCTCCCCACTCTGACTCTGGTGAAGCCTCTCACCCACCGCACCTCTGACCTGCACCCCAGTTCTGTACACATAAATAAATAAATCTTAAAAAAAAAAACTTTAAAGAGAAAAATATGCTGGTGCTGATGCCGACGACCTGCTGGGCTTGAGGTGCTCTGTCCATGCACTCAGCAGCCAGCACAAGCCAATGGTCTCGCAGGTATGCGGGCCGGCGGGCAGGCGGCCCTTCGTCAAGCCAGGGTGGTATTTCTGGGTGGCGAGTCAGCCCCTTGAAGATACTTGAAAACAGGTCCTTGTACCTTGCAAGTTTATTTCCCCCGCCAAGTGTAAATAGTCAGGGAAGTCGGTGGGTTCAGCCCTTATGTTTACAGGTCCGAAAGGAGGAGGGGCAAGGGTCTGAAGGTGAAACCAGGGGGAAGTGGCCAGGACGGGCCCTGAAGCCACATTCCCAGGTCAGGGTGCCACCCCACGGCTGAGAACTAAAACCAGTGGGAAGCCTCTCCTCCAAAGCAACGCTATTGCCGTTTGAGTATTAGCCATAGTTGCTGAGGCCTCCATGGGCGTTTCATCAGTGTTGACTCATTTAGTCCTCACCACTTCCCTTTAGGCTTTAGCACTCGCTGCACCCACTTTACAGAGGAGAAAAGTGGGGTTCCAGGAGGTTAGGAGAAGTCCCAGCAAGTGAGCTTCACCCAGCAAGTGAGCCATACTGGAATGTCTCTCACCCAGAGCCCCTGTTCTCGGCCCTCCTGGCTGCCACTGTCTCTACACCTGACAACACACACTCAGGACATTACGCCCGGAGTGAACTTGCCCAAGGCCAAGCACCCGCATCGGGGCAAGGGCGACTGGTGATGTGCCAGGGCCTGACCGATAGCCACCAAACACACCAAAAGCTGTCCCGGAATTCGGATCGCCAAGTGTTCTCCAGGCTCCCCCAGGGTCCGTTCCAAACTCATGCTCAGCCACAAACTCTGTTAAAACTCAAGAGTTTCCCGCTCGCCAGCTGGGCCGCAGTGACACCGGGCTGGGCTGGTATTACCTGCCAGGCGTCACTTTAACTCGGGCTGTCAGAGGCCATTAAAGGCAGGGGGAGAAAATTCCCCTGGCTGACAGAGCATCTGAACCACAGAGAGTGAAAATCAATTGGGATTGCATGAGCGGAAGGGAACTTAAATTACAGTTTTCGCTTAAGAATGAGAACTATAAAATGTCTCTCGTCACGGTATTCAGGAAACGTGACCAATGAAAACAATATTTTTAAAGACCGTGCTTCAGTTACGAATGCATGGCCAGTTAGGGGAGGAAGCAGGAGAGTCAGGGGATGGCGAGAAGGTGAGGGACCACAGGGGCCGGGCCCTGCCCTCTGGGGCGCCAGCTCCGGCTCTGGGCGACCAGGTCGTGCAGGCCACACGGTCATGTGCAGTGCAACCAGTGCCCTGTGCCCTGGGGGACCCAACACACTTGTTATCACTCACCAAGGAAATTACAGAAACTACAGAACGTTAAGAAAAAACAATGAGACGTCACTAATCACCACAATCATAACCAACATCATTGGTGAATTTCCTCTGGTCTTTTTGCACGTTTGAAAAAGTCGAAATTATGGTAAATACAGTTTACTAGCATACTGTATTTGCACTGACACTTTTTCATAAATATCTCGAGTCCTACATAATTTGTGAAGACATGATTTTTAAAGGCTGTACAAAGGGCCATTATACGAACGTATTAATATTTACACAACTAGTCTTCACTTGTTGGACATCTGCTGTGTTTCTGATTTTTAGCGATCATAAATAAAGCTACAATGAAGATATATATGTATATGCGTACCTATATATATCTGCAGGCCAGTCACTTCCTTAAATTCTAGGGTACAGAATAAATATGTCCGCGGGAATGAATATTTCTCGGGCTCTTGATACAAATTTCCAAATGACCGTACCAAAAATAATTCTAAGCAGTGTTGCATTTTTGCAACTCTAGACACCAATGGAACCATACCCCAGTGTTTCCTAAACGTATCAGTTTCAATCATGCTGACAGCAGAGCCGATCCCAGGGCCAGGAATTTCCCCACTCCTGCTTTAAGTGTCTTGTGCAAGTTGTTCACTTCCCAGCTGAAAATGCATCTGAGTCCCTCTGGCTGCCCCACTGTGAGCCCCAATCACCAGGGGCCTTGCACAGAGTGTGTCAATACACGCCTGTTCCCTGTACTCTGTTGTAAACTCCAGGGACAGGGACCAGATCCGCTCTGCCCCTGCACAGTTTCAAACTACTCATCTTTCATCAACAGCTCCCCCCACGCCTCCCTCATCCCTCCCTAGGAAGTCACAGCCACCACACTGTAAAGTGAATGGTGGGAGGTCTTCGGCAAATGCCTTACCTCTGGCGTGTCAGATGACTCATCTGTAGAATGGGGTAACAGCCCCTCCTCTCTGGAGAGCTACTAGAAGGATTAAATTAGATAACTCGTGCAAAGTGCTTTGCAAGCATGAGAAGAACCTAGAGAACGCTCAACAAGTGGTAGCGTTTGCTTTTGGGGAAAAAAATCGTAATTGTAATAAACCTACCAAAAAATCGCTTAATCTGCTACCCACTGGAGGAGATTAAAGAATCACACAGCTGTCTTTTTCATCTGAAGCTCGTCCAGGTCCTGAATGCCTGGAGAGAGACTCAGAACCCTCAGGGGTGGTGCCAAACCCACAGAACCTCAAACCAAAGGAAAGGTCTGGCAGGGCATGTCCCGGAATGGCAGGCAGGCAGCCAGCCAGCAAGGAGCCGTGGATGCTCTAGACCAGCTGTGCACAAGAAGGGGTGAAGCTGACCTCTCCGGGCACCCACAAGGAACAACCTGAAATCAACCCCATCAGTACAGAACTTTGGGGTACCCAGAGCAAGTGGGGAAGTGATTCAAGGGACCACTGGCTCCTCCCTGCTGGGAGCCTGGAGGCAGGTGACTGGCACAGCCTCCAACACGTCCATTGTTCAGACGACACGGGGAGTTGAGTCACCGCGGCATTGTCCGAGAGCTCTATCAGGAGGAAACAGCTGGACAGACGACCAGCAAGCGCAGGAAGCCTCAACCTCCACCACAGCTCCCCTCGCAGGCCCCCCACCCTGTTTGCGAGGCCCAGCATCCTGCCTGCCTGTCCCTCGGGGGCCTCTGACTGACCAGGAGGCATCGTGGTCCAAACAGACATCCCCACTTCCTGCCTCCACTTGCTGGGGACAAAGTACGAGTTCTTTGTGTGGCACCCCGCAGCCTCAGGGATGGGCAGTGCATTCGGCCTGCCAGTAAAAGAAACCAAGGTCCGAGTAAACAGGCAGTGAACGAAAAACAATCACAGTAAATTAACTTGAGAAGGACATGCCGCATGAGATGTGGGTGGGTTTTCTCTGCACGAAAACGCGAGCCGGAGGGTGTCACCTACGGGGACAGCGCAGACAGGGCGCAGTTAACCTCTGGAAAGAAGGGCTCGTGCCAACATCCTTGTCTAGAGACTTGACTGGGGTCTCCCGTGGCCAAGAGAGGACCCAGCAGAGCTCCCTGCTCGGATTTAGAAAGAACTCAGAAGAGCAGCGGGGTGCTTAGTAGTTTGAAGTCGGAGGGGCCCACGCCTGACTCCTCCCTGCAACACGGGGCAGCTGTGAGGGGTGCTTGTATCAGGGTTTGCAAACTCAAGTGCCTGCAGGAGCCAGACAGAGCCCCATGAGGGGCGGCGTCTGGGCAGGCAGGGCCCCCACGCTGCGGCCCGGCTTGGGGTCAGGACTCGCACCAGCCACTGGGGCCACCGGGCAGTGCGGGCTCAAGGCAGCTGGACCTTCCAACTCTCAAAAAGCCAGAAACCCTTGCTGGTTACGACATCCCTGGTGTTTACAAGGGTTGACGCTAACAAGCAGCGGCATCGATTGGGCCCAAACAAATGACATCAGAGGCCTGGGTCTGACCACTGAAATGTCACCTCCGCTCTCACCCTTAAGTTCCTGGTCAGTAAAAGGAGGGTAAGCAGAAGAGGCTGGGGTTGGAAGGAGTCGGTGGCGGCAGGCTGCCCCCGCCGATGCGGGAAAGAGCACCAAGGTGACCGCCGTTGCGAGGCAGAGCGGGGGCAGCCCGAGCGAGAGCCGCCCCAATGGCAGCCGCAGAGGACGCCTCACTGACCCACGATCCGCAAGCGAGCCGGGCAGGAATCAGCGAGGCCCGCAGGCCTGAGCAGCCTGCTTCGAACAGACCCGGTCCGTCACAGAGCGCGAGGCAGCAGGTGCTGGTCCCGACCGCCGGGGTGAATGTGTGCGCCCACCTTGGCTGAGCGCCCACACAGCGCAGCCCCACAGCGGCCCACTCAGTGGTCAGCCAGGCCCTTCCGCCCTGCTGTCCCCTCCCTTCTTCCCCTGCATTCCACTTGCTGTGGCGTGTGTTTCCTGGGCTGGGCCCCACGCCGAGCTCGGCCTCCCAACCTAGCCCAGCCCAGGCGGGCGTAAAGGAAGACCGGACACAAGAGCGTGGAGAGGACATCTGCGGGTAGCGAGGGTGAGGCGGGGCCAGCTGTGGGCTGGTGTCGTCGCAGGAAAGGGGAAGACTGGCAGGGCAGGAAAGCCATGACCAGTGGCGGGACAAGGGCCCCAGGCTGAGGGCCGCTGGACCAGCTGGCTGCTGGGCTTCTGCCACAGGCACTGACAGCAGGTGGGGCCGGTGCTGCCGGGTGAAAATGCCAGGCTCGCGGCCCCGAGCTGCGCTCCTGGACGTGAGTGGCCACCCACGGCTGCGTCCTGCCTCCGGCCCCCTGGGTATCCTGCTGGAACTTGTTTTTACTCAAAACTTCCCACCCTTGACATCTCAAGGAGTTATGACCTTGGAATTTCTCCAGACTCATTCCAGAGCATACATAAAAGTTCTCTGGTTAACACTGGTTGAAAGTAAACCTTTGCCCTCCTTGGTGGCGCAACGGGTTAGGACGCAGCACTGCAAGCTGGCCGCAGCCGCCTCAGTGCGAGTTCGATCCCCGCCCCAGAAGTGACCCACATGGCGCGGCAGACCTCTCCTGACCGGCCAGCTCCTCCCCTCAGCAGTGTGCTTCGTCGATCTGCCTGTTGTGCTCCCCACTCTGTCGCTGTGAACCCTCTCACCCCTGCACCTCTGGCCTGTACCCCAGTTCTGTATGCAAAAATAAATAAATCTTAAAAGAAAGAAAGAAAGTAAATCTTAGCCCTCAAGAGTAACAGGAAGGGGGGACCACAGCTCCTAACGGAGGCATCTTGAGGGGCAGGACGAGGGGGGTAGGGGGGCGGACCTGCGGGGCCTCCTGTACAAACCTCCACGTCACCGCAAGGCACCGAGGTCTAGACAGGTGTGAGGTGGCAAGGTCACACTCCGTCACTGCGGACTGGCTGGAGACCCCCAGGCTGCCAGGCCCATGCCACTCAAGGCCCAGCCCTGGGCACACAGCTGCCCACGGCTCGGTCACTGGGTCCATCTCGCCGCTTGGGAACCTCCAGAGCCACGACACACACCGTCACCGATCACCGTATCCCCCGTCCCCATGGGATTCCAGAAAAGCCACACTTCTAACAGCAGCCCGGTCGCCCCACATTCCAGCACAGGCTTTTCCCAACTGCAGAGGGCCCACTCTCCTCCCCGAATGGCAGGAGGGGGGCGCAGGAGGGGGGCACGGCGTGGCGCGGCGGCCACCGAGAGCAGGTGCTTCAGGCACGCAGCCCCGCAGGGCCAGCCGCGTGGCGAGGGGCCGCTCGACTCCGAGCAGGAAAGGACAGGCAGACGTCACGGGGTGGACAGGCAGAGGAGACTGGGCACCTCCAGTCCCAGGCCTTGTGGGGCTCAGTTTCCCTGCCGAGAATGAACACAGATTTTGAAATCCCCCCAAGAGCGTTTAAACCCTTCCTCTGATCCTCCACGTCCTGGTCTCCTCACTCATGAAGTAGATGCCACAGTGCCCGGGGCAGGATGGGAGGGCAGTGGGCGCCGCTTATTCAGGCCCCCAAGGCTTTCTTCCTAAGTGCCACCACCTGTCGCCCCTTTTGAAGGATCCTGAGGGCAAAACCCAGAGCCGCCTGTTCAGTCCAGGGTCAGACAGCGATCCTGGAATGTGCCTTTGCAGGCTAACTTTCTGGACCATGGGCCCTGCCTTCACCCCAGGGTGCTGCCCAGACCATACCTGCTAAGCAGGGTGCTAAGCTCCATTTCCATCCCCCTCCAAAACATGTCCCTGAGGTCAGGGTGACCAGTCCCTCAAGTCCTTGGCCCATAACCCTGGCTCTCCCATACCCCCCGCCAAAGCATGTCTTCATAACCTATGTGCCTTGTTAATAGTTGCCAGAGAGGACATCTCTGGAGGGTACAAGGAGGAAGGAAAAGAGAGGGTAAGCGATTTTCCACAGGCTACAGATGAGGAAACTGAGGCAGGGCACTAGATCACTGCTCTAGCTGACCATGGGCCCAAGGCTAGAAGGAGCAGCAGTTGAGTCCAGGCATGTAAACGCAGTGCTGAGCTTGGTGCAAAGACTTCCCATATACACCAAAGAAAAAACAAGCAGAGGTCAGGATCCTCGAGGAACCCGCTGACCACGACATAATGCTTTCGGTATGGTGAGCGGGACCCAGACACTTGACATACACAAATTTCTACAGTAACCCCTGAGCAGGTCCTATGTCATCCCCAGTTCACAGAGGAGAACAGGCTTCCAGAAGTTGCCCAAGGCCCCAGCGCTGGGAGGAGGCAGCACCCAGGACGAGCGGCCTCCGAGCACCACTCGCCACACTCGCTCTTCCTCCTCCCCACTCTCAGGCCCAGGGGGTTCAGTGCCCGTGTCTCAAGGTGCCTCCTCGGTCAGGTAGCTGATGGGCTGGCAAGTGCTCAGTCCTGGGTCTTCTGCTTCTGCCTCCAGGCAGGGTGAGACCAGAATTCTATTGATCTCTGTTCCCACTGACTCAGACTCCCCAAAGAACAGACAGATCGGGGGATTTCTGAATGAGTAACGAACCACAGAAGAATAAAGTTATGTAAATCGGCCTGGAACACAGAAAGAAACTAGGCATGGGCTTTGGGAAACCAGGCAGAGGAAGTGGGGTGCCCAGCTGTGCACTGCTCTGCTGCCCCTGCTTGGGGCAGGGCTGGGCCGCTGTGGGTTTCTACATTGCTCCTCATTACACAACTGGAGGTTTTTTGACCCTGTGGGCAGCAGCCCGGGGGCTGCGAAATGCATTTGGATTTCCCCCACCAAGAGGCAGGCCCCGGGGTACAAAATGCAGACAGACAGTGATGGAGCTGATTCATCTCCCTCCCGAGCTGTGTGCTAGCTGAAGTGCTTTTTATCAGTGGGCTGCCTGTCACCATCTCCCTAAAGCATTTTCAAAAACTGAGTTCAAGAGGTGTCTGGGCAGCTCTGCCTGCCCAGGCCAGGAGACGAGGGAAGCTCAAACCCGCTAGCTGCCCTGGCCACACACAGTGGGCACGGGAAGCCCAGGGTGGTCAGTGCTGCCCCTGGACGGAGCCCGAGAGCGAGGGGCATGCCGGACAGGCTTCAGTGGCAATCTTCTTTTTTTGTAACTCAAAATGAAGTTATCTTTCCTGCTGAGCACTTCCTCCCATAAAACCATCCTTTAGGTAAACATGAAGGTCTGCCCCCCAGAAGGCACACAGCATTTGCGTTTCTCCCGGAGGAAGGTGGCCTGTCCAGGGAAGAACAAACAAGAAGCTGGAGCGTGGCCAGAGGCAGCCGCTAGAGTGCTTGCGGGGTCCAGGAGGGCAGTTAGCCGCAGACAGATGAGGGGCTGGAGGAGAGGCGGAGGGGTAGCTGTTGTCAAAACCCAGGGTGGGGGGTCGGCATGTGGACCTGAGGCAGGCTGGCTGTCCCATCGGCAGAGGCCCGGCGGGTCTGAAAACCCGAGCGGTCCGCCAACAGACGGAGCTCTCACCTCAGCCCTGGAAAGGCCCAAGCAGCGGCTGGAATCCAGCAAGGGGGAGTGGGGAGCAGAGCTGTGAGACCCTTCCCTTCTGGGAGTCTGGCCTTTACCTTACGACAGCCTCTGGCCCTGAGCTGCTGGGCGACCTGAGAAGGCTCTGCGTTGGCGTTGTTGTAACGGGTAGTGAAGCGTTTACTGCTGTTATTTAGTAAGTGCCGGCATTATGCTCTGCACTTCAGGCACAGCCCTTGTTCAGTCCTACAAAACAGCTGCTAGGGCCCTCCCTGGTGGCGCAGTGGGTTAGAGCGCAGCACTGTGACGCTGTCTGCAGCCACTGCAGCGTGAGTTTGATCCCCGCCAGGGAGCTGACCCACATGGGGCGGCAGACCTCTCCTGACCCGCCCACTGCTCCCCTCAGCAGTGTGTTTCAGTACATCTGCCTGTTCTGCTCCCTACGCTGTCTCTGGTGAACCCTCTCACCTACCACACTTCTGGCCTGTACCCCCTTTCTTGTATGCATAAATAAATCTTTCTTTAAAAAAACTCCTGAAGCGGCCCTCCCTGGTGGCGCAGCGGGTTAAAGCACAGCACTGAGAATCTGAAGCCACTTCCGTATGAGTTCGATTCCCGCCTGCCGCCTGCCCCGGAGGAGACCACATGGCGAGCCAGACCTCTCCTGACCCGCCCGCTGCTCCCCTCAGCAGTTTACTTCATCGATCTGCCTGTTCTGCTCCCCACTCTGTCTCTGGTGAAGCCTCTCACCGCCCCTGAGCCTCTGGCCTGTACCCCAGTTCTGTATGAATAAATAAATAAATCTTTTAAAAAAAAAAAAACTCCTGAAAGGTCCTCCCTGGTGGTACAGCGAGTTAAAGCACAGCACTAAGAAGCTAAAGCCACTTCAGCATGAGTTCAATCCCCGCCAGGGAGTTAACCCAAATGGAGCAGCGACCTCTCCTGTCTCTGGTGAAGCCTCTCACCAACCCTGCACCTCTGGCTTGTACCCCAGTTCTGTATGCATAAAAAAATACATCATTTTTTTTAAAAAAAGAGAGAAATCACCTACTCTGCTCATTCCTTAAGAAGCAACACTGCCCCTTTACGTGAGATTGCGGACTAATTCCAGCTCCCTATTTCCATCGCACCTGCAGTTACTTCCTCCCCTCTAGTCTTGAGTCCCTCAGAGTCACCCGTGAGGGATGTAGTCAACTTCTTCCAAACACTTGTTCAGACTGCTGTTTTGACATCCTCCCATGAATCACAAATGGCATCTATAAGGGTGAATCCTTCCCAGTAGGTTTCAGTGGACTCTGCCAGCTCCATCCCACTGCCACTACATACGGCAGCTTTGGTTTTAGGAAATGTGTTTCTCAAGCAGTAAGACTCGGAAGTAGAAGTCACTCTTTGACCCACGGGCTGCAGAATGGACATTGTTAGCAGGCAGGAAGCAGCACTGACCCTGCGCATTGCGACCTGGCTTTTGGATGACCAGGTGTATTTTCAATTTTTTTTTTTTAAAGATTTATTTATTTGTGCTACAGAACTGGGGTACAGTCAGAGGTGCAAGGGCGGTGAGAGGACTCACCAGAGACAGAGCGGGGAGAAAACAGGCAGACTGACGAAGTACACTGCTGAGGGGAGCAGCAGGTGAGACAGGAGAGTTCTGCTGTGCTGTGTGGTTCAGCTCCCTGGCCAGGGACAGAACTCCCTGGCTGTGGCTAGACTTTAACCCACTGTGCCACCAGGGAGGCCCGTATTTTCAATTTCAAAAGGAGTATTGTTTGTTTGTTTTTCTCCAACCCCTCCCCCCCCCAGAGGTAGGCCTCAATAGTGGCCTTAAAATGCTCCCTAAACTGAGCCATAAGCTAAACCGAGCCATAAACTGAGGTACTGTCCTCCAGGTATGCTGTCTGCTCAGAGCGCAGGCAGAGTAGAATTAACATAATGTTTAAGGGCCCGAAGGCGTTCGAAAGGGTAAGTGCACACTGGCTTCAACTTCACCCACCAGCACTCTGGCCCCTAACAACAGAGTCAGCCTGTCCTGGGAAGCTTTGAAGTCAGGTACTAACATTGCTTTAGCTCTCAAAGTCTAAAATGGCACCTTCTTCCAATAAAATGACTCATCACTCCAGCCACGGTGAAAAGCTATTGTTCAGTGTGGCCACTTCATTCATCAACCATCTCAGCTGCATAACTTTCTTGGCAACTTGTTTTAGCTTCTGCAGCAGCTCTTGCTACTTCTTGCTCTTGTAAGTGATGGAGACAGTCTCTTCCCTTAGACCTCATGAGCCAGCCCCTGACAGCTTCAAACTTCTCTTCTGTAGCTCCTCACTGTTCTCAGCCATCACAGAATGGAGAGAGTTAGCCCTTGTTCCGGAGGAGGCTCTGGGAGCTTAGGGGAGCATTGTAGCTGGTTTGATCTTCTACCCAGACCATTCAAATTCTCACTGTATCAGCTCTAGGCTATTTCACTTTCTCTTCATTTGTGTGTTCACTGGAGTAGCACTTTTAACTACCTTCAAGAACTTTCCCTTGCTCACCACCTGGCCAACCAGAGGCTCAGGGGGGCTAACTTTCGGCCTGTCTCAGCTTCCACGGTACCTTCCTCACTAAGCTCAATCACTTCTAGCTCTTGATTTAAAAGCAAGGGACATGCAACTCTTCCTCTCATGTGAACACAAGAGGCTGTTGTAGAGTCATTAATTGGCCTAATTTCAATATTGCCGTGTCTCTAGTAGGGAGGCTCAAGGACAGCCAGAGACAGAGAGAGAGCGGGAGAGGGAGAGTGTGTCAAGGGAACGGCCTGTCAGTGGAGCACTCAAAGACACAGATAAGAGATGAGCCTCAGCGCCTTCCGTGGGCAGGGCTTATCGCACCCTGAGACAAGCACGGTAGGAACACCAAAGGTGAGAGATCACAGGTCACCACACAGATATCATCAAAACGCAAGCATTTGAAAAGAGGCCCTCTCTGGTGGTGCAGCAGGCTAAAGCTCAGCACTGTGAAGCCCACGCAGCCTCTTCAGTGCGAGTTCGATCCCTGGCCAGGGAGGTAGCCCACGTGCTGCAGCAGACCTCTCCTGACTCACACCTGCTGCTCCCCTCAGCAATGTACCTCTTTGATCTGACCTGTTCCCCACTCTGCCTCTGATAAAGCCTCTCACCACATCCCCACTCTGGCCTGTATGTCCATCCCCACTCTGGCCTGTATGTACCCCGGTTCTAAAGAAAAGAAAAGAAAAGAAAAGAAAAGAAAAGAAAAGAAAAGAAAAGAAAAGAAAAGAAAAGAAAAGAAAAGAAAAGAAAAGAAAGAGAGGAGAAGAAAAGAACAAAATCTTCCTCAATGTTCAAGTTCAGCCCACCACCTGGTACCCAGTGGTGTGGCCACTGGTGAATCGAAAGGACCGTAAGAGAGCTGTTCAAAAAACAAGAAAATAATTTTGTCTGCGAGGATGTGGAGAAACTGGAACCCTCATCCACTGATGATGGGGGTTAAAATAGCATGGCCACTCTGGAAAACAACTCGTCTTTATCACGTGACCCCACAACTGTACTCCTAGGTATTTGCTCAAGAAAAATGCAAACACGCGTTCGCTCATAAAAAGGGACTGCACGTGAATGTCGCCGGCAGCATTATGCAAGGCACACGCTGCCAGGGGCTGCCGCCTGGCGAGTGGACAAACAGGCCTGGCATGTTCGTGGCCTGGGCTTCAGCCATGGAGAGGAGTGAGCATTGACACCTGCTGTAAAATGGATGAGCCATGAAAGCATCATGGGAGGGAAAGAAGTCAGTCGCAAAAGACCACACAGGCTAAGGTTCCATGTATCCAAAATGTGCTAGAGACAGAAAACAGATGAGTGGTGTCTGGGGCTGAGGAGGGAGAGCCAACAAGGAGGGGACAGCTTTACCGCTAATGACTCCTTTTGGGGGTGATAAAGATGTTGTATGTGTTGTAAAAATGACGGTGGTGATACTCACACAGCTGAGAATATGCTAAAAACAACAGAATTTTATGCTTTAAGTGGGTGGATTTTATGAGATGTGAATTATATCTCAATAAAACTTCTTTTTTCTTTCAAACCCTAATATTGGGCCCTCCCTGGTTGCACAGCTGGTTGAAGCACAGCACTGAGAAGCTAAAGCCACTTCAGCATGAGTTCGATCCCCACCCCAGAGGTGACCCACATGGCACAGCAGACCTCTCCTGACCCGAATGCTGCTCCCCTCAGCAGTGTACTTCGCCGATCTGCCTGTTCTGCTCCCCACTCTGTCTCTGGTGAAGCCTCTCGCTGCCCCTGCACCTCTGGCCTATACCCCAGTGCTGTATGCATAAGTAAATAAAATATTTTTTTTAAGTAAATAAAATCTTTCTAAAAAGTAAGTAAAATCTTAAAAAAAAAAAAAAGTGCCCTAATATTAACAGATGACAGGGAATCTGAGGAAGGACAGAGATTGTAGAAGTAACTGAGGGTATGGAACTCATAAATTCACTACCTCTTGCCTATGCGCAAGATGTTATTCACTTTTTTTTTAAAGAAAAGATTTTATTTATTTGTTCATACAGAACTGGGGTACAGGTCAGAGGCTCAGGGGCGGCGAGAGGCTTCACCAGAGACAGAGTGGGGAGCAGAACAGGTAGATCTACAAAGTACACTGCTGAGGGGAGCAGGGGGCGGGTCAGGAGAGGTCTGCCACGCCATGTGGTCACTTCCGGGGCAGGCGGGAATCGAACTCATGCGGAAGTGGCTTTAGCTTCTCAGTGCTGTGCTTTAACCCACTGCGCCACCAGGGAGGGCCTGTTATTCCCTTTTTTTTTTTTTTTTAAAGATTTATTTATTCATACAGAACTGGGGTACAGGCCAGAGATGCGGAGGGTGAGAGGATTCACCAGAGACAGTGGGGAGCAGAACAGGCAGATCGACGAAGTACACTGCTGAGGGGGGCAGCGGGCGGGTCAGGAGAGGTCTGCCGCGCCATGTGGTCACCTCCGGGGCAGGCGGGAATCGAACTCATGCGGAAGCAGCTTTAGCTTCTCAGTGCTGTGCTTTAACCCGCTGCGCCACCAGGGAGGGCCCCTGTTATTCCCTTTTTTAACAATGGTTATCAAGAGCCTCCTGCAAGTCATGCGCTCAGCTACGTCAGAGGCCAAGAAATGACGCTCAGTGTCTGTTTCTATGCAGCCTATTAACAAAGAACGGGTCCTGCATGCTTTATAAAGATGGGGAAAATCAAAAGCAGAATACGACTTCATGGTAAGTGAAAACTAGATGAAACCCAAATTTCAATGTTCACAAGTAAACATGACTGGAACACAGCCCCCTCGGTCACATTTGTGTTGTCTCCAGCTACATGTAGTGTCCGCTACGAGGGTAGAGGCCAGCTGGTGTGCACAGCCAAAAGCCTTCACCATCAGACCCTTTACACACAAAAGTTGCCGTTCCTGGCACTGGATGCCGGAGGTGGTGGGAAGGGAGAGGGATGAGCAGTAACTGTCAGGACTCTGTTTACAACCCGTGGGAAGGCCTCCATGGTAGAGGGGCCCAAAGGTGAGGTGCGAGAGAGAAAGGCTGTGAGGGAAAGAATGCAGTGAGAGCAGAAAGCGCGGCAGACCTGGGTCAGCCTCAGAGAAGGCTTCCCTGCCACCGAACTTGACTTTGAGAGCTGAAGGAACAGGAGAGAGGCATATCATAAAAGCGCTGGGGAGCAGGGACAGGTGATTTCTTTATGATTCAGTTTCCTTATTTGTAAAAAAAAAAAAAAAAAAAAAAGGCATTAAGAGTATTTTCTCTGTGGGCAGATAAGGACATGCTTGTAAATGAGATAATATGGTAATTACCGTGGTCTCGTGGTGTGGGTCCCTCACGGGCTTGTTTTGCGTCACGGGCCAAAGGAGGGGTTTTAAATACACATAGCATTTAATTCTCATATAACCCCCATGAGATCACGTCCACTGAAATTCCCTTTGGACAGACCAGGAAATGAGATCAGCGAGACGAGGTCGCAGCCCAAGGTCACACAACAGACCGGCGACTCACTCGGCCACCGGGCTGCGGTCAGGTGCCTGCCCCGGTATCCACTGTGCACTCAGTAAGAATGCCAGCGGGGGATGGGCACATCCCGCAGCAGCAGAGGTGTGTTCAGGAGGGGGCAGGACTCAGGCCCTCAAGGACTCAGGTCTCAGGAGCAGCGAGCGGAAGAAGTCGCTCTCCGCTGACACTGGAACAGGGAGGCAGGCGTGGAGAGTTCTCTCGGGAGAGCCCTGCGCTGCTGTAACTCGAGCCAGAGCACAGCGGGGGAGCCTCCTGGAACTGGCACCTGGGAACTAGCCTTCGTGCATCCGGCCCAACCACTTGTCTGACGCAGCAGGAAACTGGAGTGAGGTGGCGGCGGCTGTGGCAAAGGCTGTCCAGGCGGCAGGTTCTGCCAAGGTGGACACGTCCATCCTAAACTAAATGTACTCACTTCATGCCCCCTTGGCAAGTCAAGACCGAGATGAGGAGAGTTAACAGAGGCGTCACCACACACCAAAACCTCGGCTAAGCAGTTGTATATTGAACGCTTGAGTGGCCGCTAAGTGGCTGGCTATCAGGACAGGGCTCGAACCCGGGTGAGCTGGGTCTCCGCTGCCAGCCCGCGTGCCACTCGTTCGTTTGTTCACTCACTCATTCCTGCGATTCTTGAGGATCTCGATGTACCTGGCACAGCTCTAGCTGCTGGGATTCTGCCACAAATGGGTATAATAAGATGATCTTTCTTCCCTTTCCCACAAAGGCTGAGAAAACACACCCACTGGCCTGTTAAAAGCAACAAATGAGGTCAACGATATGCAGCGCTGTGTCTGGGCTGCGACTCAGAAAGAACGTGCGCCCCACCCACCACACCGTGCCCCACGAAACATGAGAAAAGCGGCTTTTAAAGGCATAAGCCCGCAATTCCAAAGCCAGCAGAAAGGGAGATGGTAATACAATTTACAGGCTGGAGTGCTAACTGACTAAGAAACCTAAAGCATCAGCAGCCCAGGACCCCCAAAAGGCCTCGTGGTCCACAGCACCAGGAGGGGCTGCACAAGATTCAAAGTCCTTGTTAGAGAGAGGAGCACATTCAGGGCCTCCCTGGTGGCACACGGGTCAGGTCGCAGCACTGCAAGCTAGTTGTAGCTGCTTCACTGCGAGCTCGATCCCCGCCCCGGAGCTGACCCACATGGCGCAACAGACCTCTCCTGACCCGCCTGCTGCTCCCCTCAGCAATGCTCTTCGTCAGTCGGCCTGTTCTGCTCCCCACTCTGTCTCTGGTGAATCCTCTCACTGCCCCCGTACCTCTGGCCTGCACCCCAGTTCTGTGTGCATAAATAAATAATAAAAAAAAAAAAAGAGTAAGACATTCGATCTCCTCCCCAACTTCCCTCCTCCAACACATGGGTCATTCTTTGGAGAGAGTAAAGCAGATGGTCTGTGCTGGAGAAACGGAGCTGAGGGAGATGCAGGGCCCCATCCCCATAACCCCAGAAGGCTGAGGTCCTGCCTGCTCCCCACACTGGGCGCCACCTTAGACCCTCTGGGTAGATAAGAAGACTCTTCTCCAGGAATCTTAACTGCTCAAGAAGAAATACACAAGATACTAACTTACGAGGTCTCTAAATGAAACAAGCCAAACAGGTCCCCTTCATAAGACCCAGAGTCCACAAGTGCCCGCCCCCCACACACAGACAGCTTAGTGACCCCACACAAACAAAGGACCAGAGACTAAGAAAGCCACAGGGGAAGACAGAGGAGAAGCGCACACACATCGGGGTGCTGACCGGAAATGGTGAGGAAGACCTCTCTCCCCCAGAGAAGACCATCACTGGTGGCCTCAGGAAAATGAGGCTATCTGCACTGATGATACCAGAAACGGAATTCTATTTTAATAAGCCTAAGAACACTTAAAAATTAAAAACTCGCTAAGATGAAAATCTCCATCGGAGGCTGAAAAACAAAGTCGAAGAAACCTCCCAGAAAGGGGAGAGAGATGGAGAGACAAAAAGATAATGAAAACACAGAACCAATGTGCAGGACACTGGATGTCTGAAGTCTCGGAATTGCAGCAGAAAGGGAAGATGGTGGGAGCAAGTCAACAGGGCACTGCGGTCTCCGGAGCTGAACAGTGTGTCTCCAGAGGCAGCGGCTGCAGAGTGCTCAGATGAAAGGACAGCCTCACGGAGGCATGTCCTTTGTGAAATTTCAGCACTCTGGGCAAAAAGACTTTTACACAAGACCCTGGAGACTCCACATAGGAAAAATCAAAGGATTTAAAATGGCAGTGGCATTAGGCTGAGCAATAGTAATGTAAAAGTTTAAATTTCTTTTCAAAGAAAATTAAACAACGCTTCGCGCGCACCCACAGGAAGACCCCCAGCCTAGGGCCTGTAGCACCGTACTCCCAGCCAGGCTGCGTGTAAAGCGTCAGGCAGAAGCCTCGCAAGGCCAACAGATCGCTAAAAGCTCCCGAAGCATCGGTGGCCCTGTTGTGGGGCGCAGTGACCACAGTGTTGCAAGGGCCAGTCGCTCACTAGGCCGCAGGGTGGAGCCGGACTTAATCCTGTCTGCAGCTTCAGCATGAGGTGCTAGGGGGTGATGCAAGAAAGGCGCCCAGCCCAGCCAGGGAGGCAGGGGAGACCCAGGACAGGGGGAGACCTCTGAGCGGCGTCCCCAAGGATAAGTAAACCCTACCTCGCACAGCGCTGTCCCGGGCGGGCGGAAAGGGGCAAAGCTCCGGGGCGTCACAAGCCATCAACCTGCTGACCGCAGACAACAGGCCTCACAGCATGTGACACTCGACCAGGAGGAAGCGACTCCATGCCCAAGTAGCACTGGGGCTTATTTCAATCATCTTTTTTGGAACAAGGTTTATATACAAAGAAATAAAATACAACCAAGCTGTGCATGGAGAAGAGGGACACTGAGGCAGGTGGCTGGTTCTGGGCCTGAGCTCAGGCCCCCGGGGGCAGTCTGGCAGACCCCCCAGGGCACAGGCTACCATGAACCCAGTGTCCCAAACAGAGAGGGAAGTCACCCTCCTCAAACATGCAGAGGAAGGCACTGGCATCTGGGGGCTGGGCAAGGCCAGGGAAGGTCTCTTCCTTGGTGGCCCACTCACCCGACCTGTGAAAGCCAGCGCTGATGGCTCAGACCCCAGGCCCCGAGACTGAGGTGAGGCCTAGTCAGCCTATCGCCTGTCCAATCTGCATCTCCAGGCCACCTCCCACTGGCCTCAGGTTTTCATGGAGATTTCCACTCGCTGGATGTTGAAGTCAGAAGAAACAGCTACGGTGAGTAATGGCCTGGCCCATCCGCCACTCTAACTCAGATTTATGGAGGCAGCTTTCGAGAGAGTCCCCTGGCCCTCTGCGCCTCCCACCCCCAGCCGTGGCAGGAGGTGCTGGCGGCTCGAGTCTGACTGGATTTCCACAGTCCCAGACGCAGCGATGGCGTCCTCATGGCGTGAGGCTTCTGAAATAGAAGCAAAGTCAGGGCCGCTCACTGCTGCTGTGCTGGGACCCAGCCGGAATCTGAGCGGCCAAGGAGCATTTCTTCCCAAAACGTCCTTCCCCACCCTGGGACACCATGCACGCCCTCCCCACGGTCCGCCACGCTCTTGGCGCCAATGACGGTGTATATTCTAGGTCAGGGAGCTCCAGCTCCGTGACCCAGGGCCCAGGCTGCGCTACGCAGCCAGGGAGCCCAGCCACGGCGCAGCCCGCTCTCTTTCAGTCCCTCCCACTCCCTGCCACCGGTTCCCTGCGCTCATTCCGCAAACATTTTACATTTCACAGACGCCACACCTCTAGCCTGAGGCGCTCAGACCTTGAGCCAGTTGTTTCTACGTCCTCAGTCTCTCCAAGTTCTTCCACAAGAGGGGTAAACTGAGGCACAGAGTGGGGTAGGCTAAAGGCTGGTGCAGGGGGACTCCACTGCTGTCACACTCTCACGCCAAGTCAGCTGTGCACGCCTGTCTCAACATGCGTCCGTCCCCCAGGCACTACTCTGGGTGCGGGAGAGGGTGTGCAGGGGTGAACTGGCAGGCACAGGAGGAAGTGTGTAAGGAATGCAGGCGAGTGTGAGAGTGCACGCAGGAGGGGGATGGTGGAGACCAGTTCCCTCCTGGGAGAGAAGAGCCAGCATGTGCAAAGGCCCTGAGGTAAGGCAGCCGCAGTGAAGTCAGCATGTGCAAAGGCCCTGAGGTAAGGCAGCCGCAGTGA
>NW_004567135.1:11210819-11230808 GCF_000260355.1 Condylura cristata | reverse complement strand
GTCAGCATGTGCAAAGGCCCTGAGGTAAGGCAGCCGCAGTGAGGTCAGCATGTGCAAAGGCCCTGAGGTAAGGCAGCCGCAGTGAAGTCAGCGAGAGGGAGTCACAGGGCTCAGATCACACAGGACCTGGAAGGCACTGTGAGGATTTTCGCTGTTATGGAGGGTGAGGCACGAATCGTTGGGAGAATGTGAGCAAAGGGACCCCTGGGGCGGCCATGTGGAGAGGTCACTGAGCGCAGCAAGGCTGCAGAGTGGCTGTCCACGGAGGGCTGTGCGCCCAGCTCAGCGTGGACTCCTCAGCGCGGACTAACAGCTCTGTCCCGCTGAGGGGAGCACACCCAGCAGGCAGAGCCGGCTGTCAGCTCGGTCAGATTCCAAAACTGTGCTCAGGGACCACTGTCCGTGCTTTCAGGAGCCAAAGGGACAGGATGACAGTGGACAAATGTCCAGGTGTGACGTCTCTCGCTGCCCGCAGGTGTTCGGCGGGCCAGCCCCCTGAGCGGGAGGGCAGCTCTCTCCTTCAACTTGCTTATTCGCTAGGGGGGAGGGCAAATGGCGTCCAGATGAGAGAAGGCTGCGCCCCCTCTCCAGACAGCAGCCTCTCAGGCCCACGGGGCCCTGTGTCTTTGTGTTTGGCGTGTTAGACAAGCCCTGTCCTTAGAGCCTGGGCTCGCGGCTACTGACCGGGGAGGGGTGGCCACGCCCCGAGGCGGGTGGTCTCCTCTCCCTGAAGGCAGCGTGTCCTCGCTCTCTGAGTGACGTCTAGGCCAAAATGCCCTGTATTTTATCTAACCCCTTTCTTCCAAATAGCTCAGATGGCTTTCAGAATGTCACTTCCATACTCCTTATATTTATCACCCCCTGCGGAAGCAGGGAGGATTTTTCCTTGCCTTAAAAAAAATTGCTGGATGGTGGGAAACTGGGGTCAGAATGAGGTTGGGATGGAGTGAGGAGCCCAGGATGGGTACAGCTGGCCTCGAGGGGGGCAAGCAGGGAAGAGGTGAGCTGAGGGGGGGGGCGGTTGGAGCCTCCGGATTAGGGGTAACCCTTTTGTGTTTACCAAGTGCTCGGGTTTCTGAGTCACCACCCCGGCCAGTAGCTGTCTCGGGGCTGACGGCTGCTCTGTGTACACTTTTACTGCACCCCATTTCATGTTCATGTGCGCCCCTGTGTTCTCACGACGCTGCTCACAAGCACGCACCATGCGCACCCACTGGGGCGCGCACACCTGCTCACACACGCTCCCCCTCACTCCATCACCTTCCTCCATGTCTGCTGAGACCCACCTCCTCCATACGGCCTCCCCAAGCGCCCTGTGTACTCCCAAGCCCCATCCGTCCGCCCCCTCCTCCCCGTTGCTTTCTCCATGGCATTTTCACCACCCCATGTACAAGTTTTAGTTGCGTATGTGTAATGTCTATCTCCCCCACCCAAATATAAGCTTTGGAGGACAGGGACACTTCTTTGGTCCTGCATCCCAGAGGCTGAGCTGCCCACAGGGGTGGACACCAATTCAGGAAAGCAAACCGCGCACCCCTCTACTCTCCTCCAGCCCCTGAGCAGCAGCGTCCCATCACTCCTGGCGTGGAATCTGATCCAGAGCACTCTGGGCCACCGTAAATGGGGAAAAGCCAACACTTAATGACTCATTCAAGGATTCCTCTGCCGGGACCAGGGTACACGGAATCCACGCGTGCCCCAGACTCAATGGGTCACCCCTCGGGAGCCTCCTCAAGGAGGAGAAATCCCACAGAAGAAGGGACGTGAGCTCCTCAAGGCAGTGAGCAGGTCAGAGCGACGTGTATGGGCACAGGTGGCTGTGGGGCGGCCAGGCGGGGCTGCAGGGGCAGGCAGGAGAACAACAGCCCAGCCAGTGCCAGCACTGGCCCAAGGCACTGTGCAGCCAGACACAGGAGACAGTGGCACAAGGCACTGGCAGAAGGGCCGGCACAGATCAACGGTGCCAGGCAGGCTGAGGTCAGGATGCTGGCGACCAGCACAGAGGCCGAGCAGCAGCTCTGCAAGCCTGGACGCCGGCTTTTGGCCGGGGTGGATGGTGGCAAGGCCTTTCAGTAAACAGGAGGAGGACGCACGCACCAGCTTTGCCTGCTGAATGTGCAGCTAGGTGGCGCATAGGTTAGAGATGAGCTGCTGTGAGGGGGAGAGAGATGAATCATGGTGCTCCAGGGAGGAGTCAGAGGCAGAATCAGGTAGACGGTATCTAAGAGATCATCTCATGCAGCATCATGTCTAGCCTTACAATCCCAAACATGAGACCCCTGACCCTCAAACACCAGCATGTACGTAAACCCTCCAGTGCGAGGGAGCTCACTGCCTCCTACAATGGCCCACTCCTCCTCTGATGGCTCCAACTGTCAGAGGTTCTTCCAGAACTGGACCCAAATCATATGCCCTGAGTCTCCCCCACCCCTGGCCCTCTGAAAGCAGGCGACCACGCAAGGCATCTTCCTCCACATGGGTCACAAACATGCTGGGAGGTCGTCACTGTGGCCCCTTCCCTAAATAACTTCAGGACAAAATGAACCTTCGCGAAGCCTTCCCCGCTCCATGTGGTGCCATCCCACCAAACCAGTCAGCCCGCTCCGGAGGCTCTCAGGTCCGCCAGCGTCCTGGCCAGGATGGACAAACCCCAAGACGGCGGGTGTGGGTGGGTTCCAGAGAGCACGGAGCGCGGACGCCACACCAGGACGGAGATGTGTTTCTTAGCAACCAACTACCACAGTTAGTTTATGTTTTCTTCCATTTGAGTTATAAGCCAGGGACCTCCCTGGTCGAGCAACGGGTTAGGCACAGCACCGCGAAGCTCGCCGCAGACGCTTCATCAAGAGTTAGACCCCCACCAGGGAGCGGACCCACACGGCGCGGCAGACCGCTCCTGACTCGCCGGCTGCTCCCCTCAGCAGTGGACTTCTCAATCTACCTGTTCTGCTCCCTGCTCTGTCTCTGCCGAATCCTCTCACCGCCCCCCCACACCTCTGGCCTGTCTCCCAGTTCTTGTAAGCATAAATAAAAAGTTGTAGGTCGGGTACTGGGCTAGGGAAAAAGGCCATTACTATCTTTGTGCTCAGGGAGACGCACTGCTTGAAGAGATAAAAACAAAACCATGTAAAATGACAGAAAAGGCAGCTCCTGCTTACAGGTGCTGTAGAACAGCTGATGAGAGACATACCCCAGTGGGGCAGGGGCTGCTTGGCAGGAAACTTCTGAGGATGCAGGACCTCTGCCTGCAGCCACTGGAAGCAACAGACATTAGACCTACCTTCCCACTGAAACAACTAGAAATCTAGACAGAATATATCAACTACTTCAGACTCTGGGCAACAGTGCTCTGAGTGTAGAGCTGTACCCCCTGAAAGAAGTGCCCCCAAAGAATAAGCCATCCGATGGTCCGCAGGCAGCCTCCCTCAGAGCACAGAGGCAGAGTCCTCAGAAGGGTAGTGCCTTAGTAATGAGGCAAAATTAGCCCTGGATTCAGGGCTCATCTGGACCCACCCAGGAAAGCTCAAAGCAAATCTTAAATGTATTAAACTGATCCCAAGCAATTTAAATGCATGCCAGAATAAAACCCAATACTATTTACAGCAATCTAACAGAACCCAGCAACACGAAATTCACAGTGTCTAGCCTCTATTCAAAAATTATCAGGCATTTCGGGTGATTTGGTGATGGGAAACCCGCGGGGATTACAATCGAGATGGAAAAAAAAATGTGCAAAATGATGTAAAAATAAAATTTTGTAATAATTAAAATAAAAAATAATTATCAGGCATTCAAAGAAGCAGAAGAACATAACCCGTAACCAGAAGAGAAGTCAGTCAACAGATGGGCCCTGAAATGACATCGATGGTGAAACTAGTAGATAGCTATACTCTATTTGTTCGAGAACATAAAGAAAATCATGAACATGATGAAAAGTGACAGAAAGGATTCAAATGGAACTTCCAGAGATGAAAAATACACAATGTGAAATGAGAAGTACATGGGATGAGGTTAGTTACACTGCAGAAGGTCACTGTACCTGCAGAGGGGTCCAGAGTGAAGCTCGGAAAGAAATGACAAGCTACAGGCTAATTTCAAGCAGTTTAATGCACACGTCACTGGAGTCCTCGAAAGAGAACAGAATAAAGAGACACCAAGAGAGCCCTCCCTGGTGGCGCAGCGGGTTAAAGCACAGCACTAAGAAGCTTAAGCCGCTTCCGCATGAGTTCGATTCCCACCTGCCCCGGAGGTGACCACATGGCGCGGCAGACCTCTCCTGACCCGCCCGCTGCTCCCCTCAGCAGTGTACTTTGTCGATCTGCCTGTTCTGTTCCCCACTCTGTCTCTGGTGAAGCCTCTTACCCTCCACATCTCTGACCTGTACCCCAGTTCTATACAAATAAATAAAAAAAACTTTTTGTGAAAAAAAAAAGAGAGATACCAAGAAAATGCTTGAAGAAATTACAGCTGAACGTATTTTCAAATTTACTAAAACAATGCAGGACGGGAGGGGTATTCCAAGCAAGGTCTGCCACACCGATGAGAAATGGAAACCTGTGTGGGCAGAGGGCGGAGGAGCTACAGGCAATTAGGGAGAGAGAGACAAAAGGGACAAGGTGATTCCAGGGTGGAGCCTTGAGGCTGGAGGGCAGGTGCCAGCGGACAGCCTCACTCTGTCTCTCAGACCCCACCTTAGAGGCCAAGGAGGAGGTGAGCCACCTCGTCTGCACAGGGACAACCGATTTCTGACCCAAAAGTCAGACTTCGCAGTTTTCCTCAGCGGGAAGGTGCAGAGAACAGGAGAGGTTGGAAGCCGGGTTATGGCAGCTGAGTCCTCGACCTGTCCCCACGCAGAGGACCCAGCTGAGCTGTCCATCCTCAGGCCCGTTTGTGGGAGAGAACAGAGGCAACAAAAACGTGCTGCCCAGCTGAGAAGCTTCTTCCTCGGCTCTTGGAGTCAGATAACTCAGACAACTTTTTATTTATTTTTAAAAGGAAAGGTATATTAGGACAAGGAGAAAGGTAAGAAAGACACCTGCATATGCACAGGCAGGCAGAGAGCTTCCGCTGCTGCTTTGCAAAGGGAAGATCCAGGAGCAGAAACACCGCACCGTCACGGGTGGCCAGGAGAGCCGCCTGAGCCAGGTGACTCTTAAGGCAGAAAGAACCTTGGGGCGCGGAACCTGACTTTACAGGTGAAGAAAACGAAGGCCCAGAGAAGGGACGTGCTGGGTCCAGGGCCACTGGGGCGCGTGACCCCCAGTGGACTGCTCTTCCCACGGAGCACCTGCCTGTGGCCGCCCCCACTGGCCCTGCATCACAGGTGGCGTGGACAGGCCCACTGAGGCTGTGAGTGTCTAACACGCTCGCCTCTGCGTGGGCAGTGGCAGGCGCCTGGGTCCCTGAGCCTGAGCTGCTGCAGCTCAGGTGTCCCGCACACAGGGGCCCCCCCACACAGGGGTCCCGCAGAGAGGTATCTACACACTGGTGTCCCACACACAGGTGTCTCCACACAGGTGCCCCGCACACAGGCATCCTGCACACAGGTGCCCCCCACACGGGTGCCCTGCACACAGCTCCTTCAAGCATCCTGAGCCGAGTGACTTTGGACGCCGGAGGGAGAGGCACAGACTTCCTGAGGATCCCAGGTCAGAGCTGTCCAGAGCCTGCCTGGGTCTGAGAGGGTCAGAGAAACAGAAAGAGACAGCAATATGGAGAGCCTGACCCATGGGCCCAGCCAGTGGGAGGGATGGGGGACCCCCAGGAGGCAGGGATGGACTGTGGGGGAGGGGCATACCTCTGGTCTCTAAATCCAGCTCCCTATCAGATTGGCCCTGAGCCAAATGCTGGGCTAGCTGCTTCCCCCTTCCTGTTCCCCAAGGAGAGTCTGGGGAGGAAGTGGGAACTGCCTTGAACTCCCTTCTCTCCCTCCTCTCCCTGCACCCCACACCCCTCCTCAGCCCCATCTTCACAGTGGGCTCTCGGATGGGAGGCATCACTTACAAGTCAGGAATGAGCAAATTCCTGGGCTATTCCTGGAGCCTCAGTTTTTATCATCCTTCCATTCTGGTCAATTCTGAGAGGCCAGGACCGGGAATGCCACAGAGATCTGAGCCCGGCCCACCGGACCCAAAATAACCACACACGTGCCTCTCAAGTCCTCAAGGATTTGGCCACTTTGGGCGCATGTGTTTCTGCAAAGCTGCCCCTGTGAGGTCACCCTGAACACAGGGTGCCAGGACCTCTGAGGTGCCCCTGGATGAGCCGAGAAGGTGGGAGCAGGTATGGGTAATGGGGAACAGAAGAGACAGAACCCAGAGTGGGCTGCTAAAAGTCAGGCTCCAGGCTCCTCCACTTAATCCCTGGAGGTCCTGGGAAAAGCAGCCTCCGTTTCCCCAGTTGTGAAACTTCTAAGCCATGTCCCACTCCCCCTACAATTCCCTCTCCACCGCCTTTGAGAAACAGTGTGCGTCTCCTGCCGAGCTAGGGACCTTTTCATAAGCAGCTCCTGCCTCCTCCCCAGAGGCATCTCAAACCCCAGAGAGTATGAAGACGGATGGTTTTTAAATCAACCAAGTGCTTCCAGTGTCCCGGTGAAAGGGCTAGATCAGGGCCCTGGTTCTTCTAATATCCCAAACGCTGTATTTACTCATTCAGAACAATACCTGGGTCCCTCCCAGGTGTCAGGCAAAGCGCCAGTGCAGGGGAGAATCCAGGCCTCCGCTCTCAGAAGGAATAAAGAGGCTGAGCTGGAGGGGGCCACTGCAGCAGCCCCTCCTCGCAGGAGACACCGAGGCATCGCCCGAAGTTCCCAGTCTGTGGGTCAGTTCTCCGGCAGCAGCTCCCACCAGCCCTGCTTGGAGAGTGCCGGGGGGAGAGCCCAGCCCCGCCCCACCCCCTGGGCTGCCACGTGGCTGCACCTACACTTTCCCTCCTGACATGGGGCAGGGGTTAGAGACTCCTGATTGCAGACAAGCAGCACCGCAGAATAGATGTCCCTTCTTAGGAGGCTCTCTAACGCAGCGCCAGCTTCCGCTCAGTGGTCACAGGATGGTTCTGCAGCACTGGAGGATGGGCGAGGGCTCTGGAGTCCTCTGCTCTGTCAAAAGGACTTGCAGGAGTAAAAGGTGGGGCCCCAGCCATTCGGAGGCAATGCGGGAGCCCGCGCCGCCCGAGGCCTCCGCCCCACACGTCTGCTCTGAGCCTCGGCCCAGCTGGGAACAGCCTCTGAAGAGGTGCCGGCATTGGAAGAGAAGTCACCCATGGGCCCGTGAGCCCCAGCATCCAAAAGGACAAATCCCTAAGCGCAGGAGAGTTAAGATTCCCCTGACCCGCCCCACACGCCGGCCCAGCTTCCGCTAAAAGGCTTCTCGGCCTTCTGTGCGCCACAGATCGCGCTCCGTACAGGAGCAGGTGGGTGGCAGTGCCAGGCAGCCTCGTCTTCTGCAGCCACATGAAGGTCAGCAGCAGCCTCGCTCCCACTGCCCGGAGGGGCTCGGAGACTGGCCTTTCTGAGTGAGCTGGAGACAGACGCTGCAATGCTCTTCCTTCCTCCCGCGCATCAGCCAGACTCTCAGGACACAAGCCTGGGCTCATCTGCCACCACCAGAAGGTCCTGCCGTCCGCCCTCCCCTGTGCCCCAGAATCAGAAGGGGACCCACCTCCTGAGCCTACCCCCTCTCTAGGCCGCTCTCACAAAAGCCCCCCCACCACGGTCTCCCTACAGCCAGCGACAGTGAGGACCCAGGGGCTGGGGTCCCCGGAACTGGGGACGGCTCTCTGGCAGAAACAGGTCCTGCAGCCAGTATCATCCTGAAGTCGGAGCCAGAACGGATTCCCAGGAGAGAAGACGATGTCTCCTCAGGTCCTCCAGGTCCGGACTCGGAGGGCGCCCGTGGCACGGTGCTCGAGCCGAACATCGGACAGAGCCCGCCTGGCCTGATCCCCAGCCTGCAGGGTGGGGCCCGGAGCAGGCCAGAGGCACCTAGACTCACCGGCTGGGGCTGGGAGGCCTGACACCGATGCTGACGTGGCTGTCAGTCAGCCCAGCGGGCCTCTGCGGCAGACCTCACACCCAGAGGTGGCCTGCGCTGCCCTCTCCTCTCCTCAGAACCCACGGCACAGCCCACTGAGCCCCCCAGTGGAGCGACATTCTGACCCCCACAGGGACACGTGGACGTGCGAGGACAGTGACCTAGGGGCGCACACTGCAAGGCTGGAACGGAGAGCGGCTGGCAGCCAAGGGGGCATTTGGCCGAGCAGTGACGAAGGCAGGTGATGATGCTGAGGTGACCTCGCTTTCTGTGCGGAATTCGGGGTGGCCAGAAAGCAACGGGACTTCCCGGGGGCCAGCGGCGTATCCTCAGGCCTACAACGCAGCCCGAGGCAGATCATCCAGAACTTCCTCCCTCCCCCCCTGCTTCCCGAGTCCTCTCCTGGGCTCTGGGGGGCTGGGGCGCTGCAGGGCCTGGCCCCTCAGGGTGGGAGGGAAGAGGAGAACTCGATAAGGCCTAAGCTTACGCGGGGCGCTCTTCCCACACACGGCACCTGCGCGGAAGGTGCCTCGGACCCTGCGCAAATCCAGGTGCTCGTACCTGCTTTTGGTGAACTATGTGACAACCCTTGGGCACACTCAAGTGCAAGTTCATGTCATAGCCAAAGAGAATCAGCCATGGGTAGAGGCAGGGGGACACTGCCGCAGGGGCCGCAGTGCCTCACACTCGCCAGCTCTCGGCTGGGGCAGGCTGCGGCCTCCGTCCAGCTTTTCCAATTCCTGGACCAGAAGGCATTGCTGAGGTTTCTTGTTTTGCCTACGAGGCCAGCTTCCCCAAAGGCCCCGTGCAGGGTCAGCCCTGGCAGGCTCTGGGCCTGTCAGCTGAGCAAGAGTCACTGACTCTGCAATGGTGGCAGAAGGCTGGTGCCCCAGATGGACCCCCAGGAGTATCGGGGTACCTCCCCAGGGTGATGCGCCACCTGCTCCCTCCCGCCCTGCAGCCCCCAACAGGCCCCCTGGCTGAGGTGGACAAGGAGGAGGAGGAAGGGTACAGGCAGGAGGAGGGTGAAGAGGTCGGAGAGGAAGACGGGGCGTGGGGAGGAAGGAGAGGAGCAGCAAGGGGTGGGGGCTGGAGGAAGCAGCACGAGGCTGAGCCGGTGGTGCGGCCCGCACTGTTTCACAACATGAATCTTTCAATCACAAAACATTTCTTTTCCCAGTGACGCTGAGAGGGAGTGGGAAGAAAATAACACACCGCTCGTCCTCTGTTCTTATCTGACAGATGCACAAGCGTGCAGAAGAACGCGGTTGTGCCAGGGAAGCGTTTCGTCAGGCCCAGCCTAAGACCTCGGGGGAGAGTCTGACGGTGGTGCGGCACCCCGAGGACGGGGGGAAGGATGGGGGGACGTGTCTGCTGGCAGCTCCCTGCAGCTTCCTCTAAACTGGGACTGGGGACTCCTCAACAGCCCAGAGCCAGCCCCTGTATCCCTGGATCTGCCTCCCTGCCGTGCGTGACATTTCACAGGAAGCGACCAAGGCAGGGGATGAAAAGACAACAGAAACAAACGCAAGGTGGGAAGTGACCGGTGCA
Organism: Condylura cristata; assembly: GCF_000260355.1. Taxonomy (NCBI): domain Eukaryota; kingdom Metazoa; phylum Chordata; class Mammalia; order Eulipotyphla; family Talpidae; genus Condylura; species Condylura cristata. Next base: position 11,221,224 of record NW_004567135.1, on the reverse strand, counting down.
GAGTCCACTGCGGGATGCTGGGAAGGGAAAGGGGGGGTCTGAGGGTCATGCAGGCCTGGGTCTCCCGAGTTCACATCTGAAGTCATGAGAGGGTGGGGTGAGAGCCTGCAGCGTAGTAGGTGAGCATCCGTTGGGCAGGGAGTGAGTGAATTCCCAGCAGAGGCCTGGGTCCGGCTGGCAGCTGACTTTCTGAAAGACCTGTGACTCACAAGCTCACATTCTTCAGAGACGCCTTGAAAATCAGCAGGGGGCACTGAGCGGGCAAGATCTGGGCAGCTTCCAGAGACTCCAGCTCTATCTACAGTGCGAGAGGACCCTGGGCAAGAGACGCTGTCCACTAGAAAGCTCGAATTCTAGATTATCCCCAAACTCCTGTCTCTGTCTCTCTCTCTCTCTCTCTCTGACTCTCTATCACACACACACACACACACACACACACACAAAATCCATCCTGAATAACACCTCTCACATAAGAGGAAATTAAATGCCCAACACTTGCCCTCGGTGACCCATCTGGGGCAAAGAGAAGGCTGGGAAGGGTAAAGCCCTGTGCTGTCTTCCAGAGATCTGCGCGGTCTAGTCCCAAATCTCCTAATTCTCCCCCTTCTGTGCACTGCCTCGCCCGCCCCCGCTCTAAACGCACATGCCGCTGGGGTGGCCTCACCTGTCCTCCCCTGTCAGACGACTCTCCATCAGCCTTGAGTTCCTGCTAGTCGGTGACTTGCTGACTTGCTCTGACCACGCGGCAGAGCCTACAGCTCAAGATGTCTCAGAGATTCTGTTTTCACCCAGAAGGCTAGTTTCCTTGAGAGTGAGCAGCGTCGGGAAGACAGGGCCGCGCCAGTCAGCACACAGTGAGAGAGGTTGCCCTGGCTCGTGCAAGCCCAGGCAAGGCGGGAGCACGGTCCCAATCGCTCAACGACAGCGACCAGCTGAGGCCAGCAGCTGAGGCCGGCCCGAAAGACTAGGCCACAGAATTGGGAGCAAATAAAAGGACTGTGACATGCATTTGTCTTATACGTTTTGGGGTAATTTGTTATGCGACCAGAGAAAAGGACACAAAACTCGTCCAGCCAGTCAATATCGCTACTCGAAGGAAAGAGGCCGTTGCATCAGCACTGCGGGGCAAGACCTCAAAGAGGTTCCCTCACAGTCAGTCCATACAACTCTATTTATGGAAACTGATAAGATAATAGGTGGACAGCTGGATGTTAGCCTCTTATAAAAATAACCTGGAAAGAATATAAACCAAAGTATTAACAATGATTATCTCTGAAGGGCAGGATTACAGGAGATTTTTCTTGTCTACAATTTATGGAATGTTTGAACATTAGCGTGAGTTTGTATTATTTTTGTAACAATCAAAAGAGGCACTAAAAAGAAATTCACCTTGAATTCTGCTACACGCAAATATTTCCTAATATATCCCGTTCATCCTGTGATCCCCCTGTTGAGGGACCAACCCTGGCTCCCCACTGTTGACCCCCTAAAATCCAAATCTCTTCTGGTGACATTCAAGGTTGCCAGCTTGCTCCTCCTTCTCCAGGTCAGCTCCTCCCTGCAAGGACCCTGGCCACAGGCCCCCTGGCATGCCATCTAGCCCTACTCCAACCTCTCAAAGGGCCCCTTCCCTCAAGGCCCAAGCTAATGGCCCCTCAGTCCCTCAGAAAAAAGCTCATCCCGCCTCTGACTGGATGGCGTCCTGTCTGACTTTACTCAGAGACCTGCTTTCGTTATACATTGTTTGCTTAAAGCCAACGTTTCCAAGAACCTAACGACAATAACATTAAGTGAGGATTATTCTCTCTGCACTGGGGGTACAGAACACCCCGCAAAGGAAACCTTCGCAGACAAGCCAACCATTCAGCACTGTTTCAGCTGAACTGTGCAGGCGTTGTGGGGGGCATGCCCAGACAGGTACTTCCACCTCCCTCTGCAGAGTGGGGGGGGGGGCAATCCTGGTGGAGCCTCTCCCCACCCTGCCCATCTCCCCCACAAGCAAGTGGGAGGCAGGTGGGAGTCAATTTGCAACTGCTGCTAATTTACAGTGACTCATGCCTCGGGGATGCTCTAAGAGCACCCCCCACGGAGTCCCACATGCTGCATACAGATCCAAACGTAATTGCCTTCCTGGGGGACCCAAGAGCTCTTCCTTACTCCAGTCTCTGCAATCTGCAGGTCCAGTTTTTAAACAAAGTTGTTTAGACTCTCCCAGGATTAAAACAAGTGGAAAATTACAAGCCCAGACCTCTACCTCACTTTCCCTAAAACAGAACAAGTCATTCTACGTGTTCATTCACACCAAGCATGCGCCTCCATTCGAACACAGTTGGTCACTGACTTCCGTGTCCTTCCAGAGGGCTGTCCCTAGGGACCTGCTGGGGACCTGGCTCACCACCCCGGGGCTGACGCGCGGCTGCCAGGCACTGGGCGCGAGCCTGGCACTGCCTCTACGAGGGGGCACTGGGTAACAGATCTGTACCGGCCACAGAGAGGGCTCGGGTGGTCCCTTCGACAGAGTCCCAGAGCCAGGCAGAGGATGCCTGATGCCTCCCACGCAAGCCCACAGAGCACACCTGCATGCAAACCCGGCAGGCAGCACAAACCCACTGACACAGGCACGCGTGTGGCCCGCACCGCATGGCATGCCAACCTGCGCTGAGCGTCCCCGGAGCCACCTCCCTCCTCACCCACTCACGCTGAGCCCACCCCTCACTCTGAGCCTCTTCCCCCAGTGGGAGGAAAGGAGCACAGTGGTGTGAGGTGTGTGATGCCAGCAGCACGTGATCCAGGGGTGGGGTGGGAGGCCTGAGCGCGCAGTCTCACCCACGGCCAGGCCACCGCCCATCCAGGCGCAGATGGGTGCTGTTCGGCTTTGAATAATACAGTCATTTTAATTTTTTCATTTCAAATTGAAAAAAGGCCATTTTCAAGTGTGCACAAAAGGTTAGCAGTGACCCTCCACTACTGTGCGGAGGCCAAGGCCAGGAACTTGCCAAGATCCTGCCCCAGAGGGTGCGGGACCCTCAGCTTTCCTCCACTGACAGCCAGCCTCCCCAAGCAGCAGGGGATCTACAGAGCTGCTGACTCCCAGACACCCCCCCTGCAGCTCCCCACCAGTCCTTCCCTGTTCCATCACAAGATCAGCCACGTTAACAAAAGCTGACAGTTGAGCGCAGAAACAGTCACAAGACTTTCAGAAAAAAACCCGAGTATTCAAAATACAATTAATTTCCAGTCACTGGAGGGGAGTGGGAAGGAAGGCAGAGGGCGGAAGGGGTGTGGTAACTCCAAAGCACAGATAATACTGAACAATGGATAGTCAAAAAATAATCTGCGCTTGGCTCCTGCGCATGGACTGAAGCGCACACCGTGACACCCGGCCGGCCCCTCCGGCTCCGCCCCGTCGCCAGGAGCCGCAGCCCGGTTCAGGCTGGGCTTCTGCTTGTGTTTTCGGTTCCAGAGGAGGGAAGGGCTTGGGAGCTGGACTTTACCCTCACAGACAGCCTCGTCTCATTAGGCCGGGACTATCATGGAAACTGAGATGATTAACTTGTCACCTGGCGCCCTGCGTAAGGAGCCCTCACCTCCTGCACACGGCAGGCAGGGCAGGAGGCAGTTAAGATGAACAGGCATCCGCAGGTCAGTGCAGTCAGGCCGTGAGACCCTGCACCCTCCTGACAGCCATCTCTGCAAACAACCTCCACTCCAGCCCAGCTTCTATCAGAAATCAAGGGTTCCGGTTTACTCATTAACTGGATTCTGGCCACCTCCATCCCCCTCTAAGCCAGAAGCTGAGAAGACACTTGTTAGAGGGTAAATTTTGGGGGAGCCCTAGACTTAGAAGCCAAAACTCAGGTGTGCCCCGTCGCCCCTCCTTAGAGACCCCTCCCCCTGAGCTGCAAGGACCGGTGGTCATTGATCCCCGGCCTCACTTCTCAGTGAGGAGGCCAATCTGAAGAAAGCAAATCACTTGCCAGAGGTCATACTGCCAGTGAAGCAGGAGCAGAATGAAAACCTTCTACCGGGGAACTGGTCTTCATTCCAGAAGCTCAACACCATGACAAGAAATGGCAGAAGCAATTTCAGATCAAGCCAGAGGAGTCGATAAACTTCCTGTCTGGAAAGATCTTCACACGGGTCTCACCCGCTCTGGCCTCAACACGGATGCACAGGCGGAGGGCCATTCTCTGGCTAGAAATGGCTGGCGGGTGGTGCCGGGGTGCTGTGTCTCCCCAAGGGCGCACAGGCCTCCTGGACTCTCCCGCCAAGCCCTACCTTGCAGGCCCACCTGCACAAACCCCTTAAAGTCTCGGGATTGGACCTGCTCTGAGCTGCAAGGACTCTCACCCCTTGTTCTCAAGTCCTTCCCTCTCTCCTCCGCCTGATGTTTGCCAGACTGGTCTCTCCCGGCCAGAGGCCCAGGTGCCTGGCTGCACTGCACGGCCTGACCACTGCCGTGCCCCAAATCCCAGAGCAGCCAGATGAAAGCAGACACCCAGGCCCGGGGAGGAGGGAGGAGACTGAAACCGGGAGCTCCCACATTCCTGCTACAGCAAGCCCAAGGAGCGACCTGGAGAGGATCCCAGGACCCAGACGCATGGCCTCAGTCCACAGTGAGCAGGAACAGACTGCTTGGGCTGGAACCCCTGCCCGCCTAGGGCTAAGACAGGGCCACAGTCCACGGCAGTTGCTGCCCTGGTGACCTGGGGAAAGACAGAGCCACCTTGCATGTGAAACTAAGTAAGATTTAAGCCAGGATTCAACATGACTTAAAGCAAACTACTTGTGGACAGAGGTAAGGAGTTCTAACTCTGGCCAGTGATAAGGATGACAAATAGGAATACTGGCAGCCAAAGTATAATGCACAAAGCATAGCAGGCCGATAAGAGCAGTGGCCACTCCTAGATCAAATCTCGGCTGCAGCTCACAGAGAGCGGGGATCTTTTGGCAAGATAAGCACTATCCCTCCCATCCTACCCCGCGCCGCGCAGCTGAATTATTAGAAAGCAAAAGATTTATAATCCACCCAGCAGGGAGAAGCCACTGGATAAAACACACATAAATTAAAATATAAAAGGCCCAGGTCTGGAAGCAGCACCCCTGGGAAACTGAATCAGCAGCATCCTTGCAGGGGGCTCAGGGGGCTCTGTCAGCTCCGGCCCCAGAGGCTTGATGCTGATGCGCAAGTGCTGGAGACAGGAAAGCTCCCAGCCAGACCCAGCAGCCTGCAGGTCAGAGCAGAGCACGAGCGCCCCCCGCAGAGAGGGCCCACTCAGCCGGCCAGCCTGGAGGAAAGCAGTCAGAAGATGGGCAGGATCCCCCAGGGTTCTCTGCTAGCTAGCCTCGGCTCCCAAGCCTGCAGGGAGGAGACAGGAAGCAGGAAATTACAGGCCCCTCCTGCTTCCCTAGGTTTCCTCCACTTAACCGGGTAACCAAGAAAGCAATTAAGAATATTGCCCACCACCAGTCAGAAAGAGGGGGAGTAAGTAATTCTCTCCCGGTCCCCAAATGGCCAATTTCAGAAATGTGTCAATTCAAAGTGAAGTGTGACGGCAGAGAAAGATCTTGAAAATAGCAGCACCCCATTCATCCCATTCATTCCCAACCCACAGTTAAGTGGCAAGAGACTTTGACCTCACATGGTTTATAACAGACTTTCGGACACCCCCACATACAAAGGACTCAGACTGGCACTGACCTGTTTCTTTAATTTCCTGTAAACACCTTGACTGCTGACAGATAGGAGATGATCCCAGAGTACTCCTGTAGGAAAATAAAATTAGATCATCCCTGTGCTGTGAGGCCACCCTCGAGTCACTACTGTCCAGCAATGACCACACTTTGAGGCAGGAGTGTCCCAGCAGGGACCCAGTCATTCACCAGATGGAGAAGGCCAGGACAGTAGACTGGTTCCAACTGCTGTGCTGTTTCCACTCAGCTGCATGAGCAGAATCCCAGACCTGGCTCAGCGAGAAGACAGCAGCGATCTATCAGTGATGGCTGCTGTGGGCAGGTACAGAGTAGAAGCCACGGTGCAGATGCCACTACATGGCTGCCCTGGGTGGGGTAGACCCTTGGCGTCTGAGCATCTAACGCTTATAATACTGGTCACTCTTGTAATTTTGGTCACTCAAAAGCAAACCGAAATTTCAAGATATGTAAAACTGAGTAACTTTACTGAGTTTAGTTCACATACCCTTTGAGGCTGAGATAATGAACAGGCCACTTCACTGTTTTTATTTCAAACACATCCAAAGTTCCTCTCGTGGAGCAATAAAAACTCAGTGGAAAATAGCCGTCGGGTGTGAGAGAAACTTGTAGCTCTAAGTAACTTGGGGTGTGAAGATAAGATAGGAAGGAAACATTTGGTTCTCTGAGGAAATTGGACACCCAAGAAGACCAGACCCAGTCACGAACAAGGCTGGGATGCAAAGTTGGGATTCTAGAAGGTGCAAGACTCACTTCTTGAGAAGATCGCGAGTCTATGCTGACTCTGTGCCTCTCTGCAATGAGCGGAAGGGAAGGGACAGGCAGTGGGAACCCATGTGCTGAGGCATATACATCCGGTAGAATGAATCCCCCCATACCCACTGGGAACAATTAAATGGCACCTCACCTTCAGTCACCCAGCTCAGAATCAGCTTCACCCCTTCAACCTTACCTCAATGTTGCCATCCCAGCAACTTGCAATGGCCTCAACCCCACTTCCAAAGGTCTCAGCCCCTCCTCTCCATTCCTCACAGCCACCCACTATGACACCCCCTCTTCAGAGATCTCAGACTCACCCTCTTAGGCCCACCCTGTTTCTGCACCCCTACTCAGCAACCTGCAGCATCCCCAGAGGCTCCCAAGCTTGCCTGCCACCTCCCCAGCCGTGTCCCCAGCATCAGCCCAGACGCTGCCCATGTGGACTCTCAACTTCTCCGGAATGGGTAGTAGGCGAAGCACGAAGCTCCTTGGCTGCACGTTTGAAAGGACTCACGCACAGCGATGATCTCCCTGCCCAGTCTTTTCTTTTCCCAGTTCCCTCCTTACAATCCACACAATGGCCCATCTGAGCTATTCATACATCCCAACACTTTCTTGAGGCCTGATCCTTCCTCCCTTCTGTTGAATTGCAAGCCATCTTTCAAAGTTTGGTCAAACACCACCTGATGTATGAAGTGCTCCTCACAAATCAGGATGATTTATCCCCATTTGAGCCCACGTGACTTTCTACTCTCATGGGTCACACACATACACCTTGAATTGTCATTCTTTGGACCCCGTCCTTAACCCTCTGCTGCATTAGAAATCCCATGAAGAGGGCCCTCCCTGGTGGCGCAGCGGGTTCAAGCACGACACTGAGAAGCTAAAGCCACTTCCCCAAGAGTTCGATCCCCGCCTGCCCGGGAGGTGATTCCACATGGCGCCGCAGACCTCTCCTGACCCGCCCGCTGCTCTCCTCAGCAGTGTACTTCATCGTTCTGCTCCCTACTCTGTGTCTGGTGAATCCTCTCACCGCCCCTGCACCTCTGGCCTGTACCCCAGCTCTGTATGCATAAATAAATAAATCTTAAAAAAAAAAGCCCATGAAGAAAAAGACCTTACCTCTCCATTTCTGTACCATCAGAACTAAGCAGACGCTCTAGGACTATGACACAGTATGAATGTGTACAGTCACTAATAATCTCCCAAGCCGTGCACAAAAGCCAGGAATGACAGAGACAGAAAATGAGCAGTTCCAAGGAGGAACAGGTTCTTTTGGGATGGGTGGCCAGGGATGTCTCCAGGGAAGGAGCTCAGATATGAACAGGGTCTTGAAAAGGAGGGAAGAGAGAGTGTGATGAGCACTCCAGGAAAGGAGAACAGCATTATCTAAGGCACAAAGAAAGACCAAGCAAAGCAAGCTTGCTTGACTACAAGCAAGGCGGGGCATGGGTCAGGAGAGCGAAGGCAAGGTTAGAGAGGCAGGCTGAGCGGAGAGGAAGGATGGTGAGTGCCGGGTAAGGCACCTGGGTGAGATCCATACCCTCCTACTTCGTGCAGATGACAACCACAGCAAGCCTGGGCCACAGTGACAGAAGAAAAGAAGCCGCGTCCTCTCGTGTTCTGAGCAAATTCGTCTAGTCTCCTCAGTGAGGTTATAAATAACAGCCACCATTTACTGCACACCTGCTGTGTCTGAGGCCCTGAGCTATGTGCTTCACATACATTATCTCACCACTCCTTCCATAAGCCTGAGAGCTTGGTATTGTACTCCTTGTTTTGCAAGCTGGAAGTGAAGGAGGTGAAGGCACCTGCCCCAGGTCTCGCCCACTCACACTTAATACCAGGCAGCAGTGACCTGGAGTTACAGTCTCAAGGATGAAGAGTGACACTCCAGGCCTTACAGCGTCCCACGTAAGCTGGGCTGCCCCTTACTAATTCCTCCAAGACTATATTTGTAAACACATAGTAGAAGCTTACTAAAGCACAATATGTAGAACACAGGTTGCCAGGGACTGGGAGGTGGAGAAACGGGGAATTACATGGGTAGAGTTTCAGCTCTGCACAGAGTTCTGGAGATGTGTGGCACAGCAATGTTAACATACTTAATGCAACGGAACTACACAGTGAAAAACGGTTTCAGTGGTAAACTCTTCCGTGGCTTTTGCCACAACTAAACCACAACTAAAAATAAAAGAAAGCACACCTATTAATGTCACCTTATGCTGTTAATTATCTGAGGTCAGAGGAGACTCTAGAAACATTTTAATCCAATAACCCTCCAAAACAGAGTTGGAAAGGGGTAGTAACTTGCCCAGCGCTGCACAAGCAGATGGTGTTAGGGCTACGATGATCAGATCAGGTTAAAGAAGAGGAAGTACATAGCATGAGGGGTCAGAAGGCGCTGGGGTCAAGCCTACTTCTCCCACTTAATGAGTCCTGTGACCTCCAAGAAGTCATTTATTCTCTCCCTAGCCTCATCTTCCTAACTTGTAAAAAGGCAGTTAAAATAATATATACACGATTTATATGACTGAAATAAAATGATACACTGCTAAGGTGCGGAGGGAGCCCTTGGGCACCTACCGCTTTATAAACACTCGTTCTCATTTTTAATATTCAGTATCTGTTCACAGATTTAGAGATTAGAACCTGATCAAGGCAGACACACACTAATCCCGCTCCATTCCGGTCCACTTCTACCTGTTCAGGGTCTTGCACACAGCAAGAGAGTGTGGACTGGACTGCCCTTCAACTTTCATCCATCCAGTCCTCTCCCTACATCACCTCCAACCCACTGCCCACTGCATCAGTCATCAGGCACAGGATAGAAAGCCGTATGAATGTCTGCTTCCCTGGCCACGCGCCTTAGCTAAATAGAAATGATTTGTTCAATCCATTGTTTGAAGTGACCCATAATAACGCTCCTCCCCTTCCCATTACTTACAATCACAAACTGCACATCTTTATACAACATATACACAAACCATTTCTCTGAGGCTATTTTTAGGAAAGAAGGGGAGGCTGGCTGGTATTCAGGGATCAGAAGAGTCCAGGAAAGCTTCCTGGAGGAGGGAATACTGAGTCACCCCAGCGAAGGGGACAGCTACAGATCAGAGGGTGCACTCATATGCCAAGTTTGGTCCTCGGAACCAAAAGAAGGTGAGGTGCTGCTGTCTCCTTATTTGGGGGGGATGGGTAGGAAAAGTCGGCTACTACCCCAATGCTGCAAACTTCCCCCGACACTGTAAGTAACTGGGGAAGAGATAAAGAAGATCCCAGCATCTTTTTCAAAGACAGGCCCTCTGAAACTCCAGTTCCCAGGCCCCGAGCACAAACACTGCTCTCATAACACGCCAGTTTCTTGTTTGGACTTTTTTTTTTTTAACCACAAGAAAGTTTTTTAAAATCCCAAACTTGGATGCACACAGATGGACTACATCTCAGACTTCAGGGTGTGCCAAAGCCCTGTCACTCTGAGTGCCGATCTGCCAGCGGTGGCCCAAGAAGTGGTCAAGGGTGGGGAGGGGGGCCGGCAGGCAGTACCCCAGCCCGGCCCGGCCGGTCCTGGGGGGAGGGGGACCTTACGTGGAGAGCTCCGGACCGCTGGGCCACACAGCCTGAAATCGCTGACAGCTCTGGGGCTCTCCCCCTCTGTTGCATCGCCCCAGCCCTCCCACCCCTTTGCCTGGACAGCATTCCGCTGTCCACTCCCCGCAGCCCCATGCCCTAAGGTTTTCCGTTGCCCTGCAAGACCCCACACCGGTTCTGGTACCGGGCCGAACCCTGTGCTCCCTTCCCGGCCCGCTCCCCGGGCCGCTTCCCGCCTCACACGGAGCCCCCTCCATCCCTCTCTCAAATACCCCACTGCCTCCTTCCAGATGCCCCCTCCCTGGTGGGGCCCCAAGCCGGAGCCCCCCACCACCTTGGAAAC
>NW_004567135.1:11207671-11209469 GCF_000260355.1 Condylura cristata | reverse complement strand
CACACACACACACACACAGCGGAGAGAAATTAAACAGCTCTGGCCAGTGGCTCCTACGGGTCTTTCCTGGCCAGAATTCTTGAAACCAGAGGGCCTGGAGTCCTTTCCGAAGTGAGGAGTAAACAGTCACTCTCCTCTTCGTTATTGTCTTGGAAAAGTAATCTACGGTTCCCATAGGAACGATCTCCTCCTAAGTATGGTTTCAAGACTCCTCTTTGTACCTCCTAATTAGACTGGCGGTCTCTGCATCTTCTGGGTCCCTCCCCTCATGCATCCATAATCTTGGGTTTTGTCTATTAGACTTAACCCAATCATCCAACTCCCTGCAACCTCCCTTTCCCTGATTTCAAGCCCTTTCCTGTGCTCCCTGCCACACACAACAGCCAGCGTCTTCCCTGACAAACCCAGCTAACCCCAATCTCTCCAGTCACTCAGCGCAGGTTGCTGACTTTGCTTGGCTTCCAGAAGGAACTGAAACCCAGAGAGAAAAAGGGACTTGCTAGTAATGTCTGCGGGGTGAGTGGTGGATCTTACTGTAAAAACCGTGGGAAACAGCCTGGAGTAACAACCACAGGATGTTGGAGAGTGGATCCTGGTTCTTCCTCTTACAGGCTGCAACATGGAGGCCTCAGTTTCCTCGTCTGTGAAATGGACGTTAATAATTCCAGCCCCTCAGGGTGGATGTATAACCAAGATGGTGGACACAAGAGGACAAAGTGTGATGCATGGTGGAGGTTCAACAGATGTCACCTTCCTCCTCCCTTGAAAAGAAGGTAAGCAAATCTGAACTACGGAATTATGATACTTCAGGATGGAAGAATCCTTGGAAGAATCTCCTCAGCCACCACCTCGAAAGTGACCACACTGTTCATCTTTATTCAGCACATCTAAAGACTTGGGCCCTCCAGAGAGGTTTAGAGCTGGAGGTGAAACCTGTGGAGAAAAGCTGGGGGCGGGGGGAAGGAATCCTATAGAGAATGGAGAATTATTTAACATGAAGGAAGCTGAGGTGACTTGAAGTCCTTGAGGTGGACACACACCGACCATGTCCACTGAGAATAGAACTCAAGTAAATGACTTGACAAGAGGCTTTTAGGAAAGAAACTTCCAGAGTAGAGGATTATGGTTTACTGTACCAGCCTGCAGAGGAATGTTGGTAATATTACTGGTAATATTTTCAGAAGACCCTGAAATTGCTGAGGAAAAACCACCCTATAGATAGAGGCACTATATCCAAGACAGATCCCACTTACTCATCCTGTCCAGGCATAATTATTAACAGATGCCCTTTCATTATCAAAATAGCTTGGTTTGGACAATAGATTATATGTCACTTTAACTATGAAAAGGCTGCACTCCAAAGAGCCCCTTCCAGCCCTGTGTCAGCAAGGCTGTTGGAATTCCTGAATCCTCAGATACTTCAAAAGATAGTGTGTCAGTTTATCCCCTTGAAATCACCAAATCAAATCAAAAACGAAAATAAGCAGAAATTAAGTTTCCAGCCAGCCACCCCAAAGTCACCCGAGGAGACAGAGCTTGCTGAATTGCGACACCTAGTGGAGAGAGTTTGCACTTCTGGACGCTGCATTTCGAGACATTGCCCACTGGGCCTCGCGTTCCTTCAGGTCAGCTTGCAAAGCAGAGAACAGCCAGGGTTTCCAAGGGCAGCTATGCCGTGCACTGTTCTAAGAACTCCACACGCTTAATTTGTTAGATCTTTGCAACAACCTCATGAGGGAGGACTGTCAGCCTCCACACACACACACCAAGAGCCAAGGGCCACACACACACACACACA
>NW_004567135.1:11204197-11207571 GCF_000260355.1 Condylura cristata | reverse complement strand
ATGAGGAAATGGAGGCTTCCGTGACTGAAATCTCCCCCACGTCATGTGGCTGGTACTTGACTGAACCACACTATAACCACAAGGCCACTAACTACTCCTTGTGGCTTCTGTGAGCTACATAGAGGCGTCTTCTATCTAAAATGACTTCTCCCCACCCTCTAACATGGAGATGACAGGAAGAGAGAGTGAGAAACAGACTGTCCTGGGAGGTGTATACCAGGAGAGAGTGGGTGGTAGCTTCTGTATCTGGGGGGGGGGGAGGGTTAAAATCAGAGCGTTAAAGCAGACTAGCGGAGCTCCTACTTGAAAGCACTTTACAGCTTTAAGAGTGGGACCTTTTCTTCCCTACCTGTCCCCTTCAATATTTCCTTATCCTATTTTCTTCAGTCACGGAAGCCTACCAGGCACCCCCAGAGACTTTCAGCAATCAAAAGTAATCAAAGATTGTTCTGCTTTCTTCCCAGCTCCCTCCTATAAAGACTGCAAGTCTTCCTTTCCAAGGGTTCCTCCTTTGTGCAATTTCTTTCTCTTCCAAAGAGCAAAGTGAGGTAGAGGCAACAGGATTAAGAGAATAATGGAGGGTTTTTAAAAGTCTGTAATAAGGTTATCATTCAATATTTAGGACATACTTTTTCTCTAAAAAAAAAAAAGTATTATCTGAGATTCATTGTTTATCTGAGTGTCCTGTACTTTTAGTTGCTAAATCTGCCAATTCTGCTTTGTTAGCAGTTGCTGCTAAAATAGTTGGGAAATGGACTAAATCAGACTAAATCAGAGGTCTGCAAACTTTCTGTAGAGGGGCATAGTCCATGGGATCATGATCATTATTCAGCTCTGCCATTTTACCTGGAAAGCAACCATAAGTAGTGCCTAAATTAATCAGCATGACTCTGCTGGCATTTGACCATAGTTGACCAATTCCTGAACCAAAGAGAGCTTTTGAATTCTATCTGAGGTGTCCTGGTGAAACTAAAACTGTTGGCATTTGTCCACCTGGTGTCTCAGAAAGGCATGGTACTGTCTCTGAATGTCTGTGTGTGTAAGCCACATGTACATCTATCTGAACATGTGTGTGCAGCTGAGGAATTTGCATGGTTGGTTGAAATCAATAAATATGACAATGATGACTGCATAAGTGACATTTGCACCGACTTCGTTAATGATATCAAGATAATGTGCTATGCCTAGCAAGAATAATTCTATGGCTTATCATACTTCAGATTCTACTCTGGAGACCAAAACCACATGTAAAAGAGGTGACTAATTAAAAGCATGAAACCCAAGAAGGAATTTGCCACAGCACAGGAAATGTTAATTGTCTGGAGCAAGGGAGTTATGCATTTGCAAGGCAAGGACAAAGAACCACACAGGCCACTCCAGGCTGTGTGAAGACTTTGACAGGTGCATAAGTCATCTTTGAAGTGCTTTTATCTTTTTAAAAGATTTATTTATTTGTGCATACAGAACTGGGGTACAGACCAGAGTTGCAGGGGCAGTGAGAAGAGTCATCAGAGACAGAATGGGGAGCAGAACAGGCAGACTGATGAAGTACACTGCTGAGGGGAGCAGTGGACGAGAGAGGTCTGCCGCACCATGTGGGTCAGCTCCCTGGCTGTGGTTGGAACTTTTGAACTCTCTGAAGCAGCTGCAGCTGGCTTCATAGTGCTGCACTTTAACCCATTGTGCGATCAGGAAGGTCCTGAAGTGCTTTTAAATAAGAGAATGATAAGATCAGTTTTGCATTTTGAGACTCTCATACTGGCTGTAATCTAGAGAACAAACTGGAGAGGGACAGGGACCAAAGTGGACACAGGAGCCCTCAGCAGTGGCCTGGGCAGGGTAAGGTTAGCTTGGTTGAGGCTGGCGGTGGTGGTGAAGGAGTGATATGGACTTCAGGGGGATTTAGATGGTGAGCTGATAGGCTGCTATTGGATATGGTGACCTGGGTGGGAGTCAAGTATGATGCCTCGGGCCTCTGATCAGACTAAGAGGATGGTTGGTAGAGCCATCCACTGAGATGGGGAACGGAGGGGAGAGGACAAGGTTCAAGGCGAAGCTCGTCAGGGCTCATAAACATCCATCAGCTTTAGTGAGTAGAAGGTCACTGGAGACCTTGGTAGGAGTCTTTTTTTTTTGCAATGTTAAGACAGAAGCTGTGCTGGAGATAGTTGAGAAGGGAGCAGGAGCTGATTGATGGAGTCAGTAAGACAATTCCTTCAAGAAAACAGGCTGTTGATGGGAAGATACATGAGGCAGGCAGCTGAAGGAGGCCGTGGATGATAGAAGGGTTTTGGGGATTGAGCAGCGAAAACTGAGCCTATTTAAAACTTACAGAAAGACGTCTATTCTGATCCAGAGGAACCTGCTCCTAATGGACTAATCTCCCCACAGGTAATATATCAATATACTCTGGACAACAAACCAAAAACAAATGTTTAATAACGAGAAATAAGACCTTATCATTTAACAGCTCTGGAGAATGACCCCAAGGAGGTAGATTTGGGGAGAGGATTTTAAATGTGAGAGAAGCCACTGGAAGCATCCTCGTCCCTGCTGCTCTGTGGCTGAGGGTCTGGGTTCTTGCGGACCTTCTGGAGACGCTGTCCTCAGCAGGCAGCCGAGCCGGCTTTCCCAGGATGGCCCCCTTGTTCGTCATGTGGCGAGGGCAGCGGAGGAATGCGAGCTGGCTGGGAACGAGGAAAGGCTGAGCCCTTGCAGGTAGGGTCTCGGGCAGAGGGCGGAGGGTGACAAGGAGAGGACTTGGCCTCTGGGTGCCTTTCTTCATCATAATGCTGTGGAAGAGAAAAAACCTGCCTACTTACAAAAACAGGTTCTGTGAGGTATAGCTCAGGGACAGAGCACTTGACTACAAAAATATGTTTGGATAAATACGTTAACTTTGCTAAATATATGTGGATTCTATTTAACCTGAAAGCCTGACCTCTTTAAAGAGCAGACGGTGAAGCACATTCACTGAGCCAGCCTGGGAGGGGCTTGAAGATAACAGGGAGAAACAAAATGACAAGCCCATCTCCAGCACCAGGCAGAGAAGCAGGAGGCCAAAATTGCTCCAGGAGAAATGGGAGAGGCGAAACTGTTGCTCTGAGATGGAATCAAGTTCAGTGAACATAACAGACTTGGTTGAAATGAAATTGTGCTGTCTATAAAATGACCAGAGGGTGATAGCTGATAAAAAAAACACCAGGATCACAAAAGTGAAGAGGGGAATATTTGCAACCTTGACCAGGGCGTCTGGGATAGAAGAGGATAAACTTTCATTTAGGACATAGAAAGTTTCATTTACTATTGTAATTAAAATATATATAGCATGTTTTATTTACAATTGGAAAAACATGGAAGCAGCCCAAATGCCC
>NW_004567135.1:11185258-11201682 GCF_000260355.1 Condylura cristata | reverse complement strand
CCACCAACAGGATTTTCACTTTCTTTTATTCTATGTTTACTGATATTGGCTATTCTGTTTCATGTATAGTAACTGATGTTTACAGTGTTTGACATATTGCTCCAATGCATACCTCTCCCAGGGAAGGAAGACCCCCAGATCCCACCTCCTTCACCGCCAAGGAGAAGGTCACAGCCTGGGGGTGGGTGAGAAGGAGCCATTCTTGTACCTAGTCAAGATGTTCAGCCTGTTGCTTCTCAAACTGAACCTGGGAATCACCCACAGGTTTGGACTCCCCAGGGCTGGAGTGAAGGTGGGGAGTGTCTGTGTTCCCACCCAGCCCCTGTGAGGACATGCGGCCTCTGCCCCATCAGGAGCCTCACTCTGAAATCCCATAAGCACCAACCAGCTCTGCATCGTGTGGTGGGCCTGGCTCTTCTCAACAGCCCCCATCACAAAGCACCGGACGTGTTCCCTCAGTCAGACCAGCCGGGTCTGTCTCTTGTGTTTGCTCTGTAGATAGAAACACTTCTTGCTTTCATATAGCAGCAGGACTGTGGGGGTGTGGGGGCTGTCCTGTCTGAGGAACTGTTGGGGCAACCACAGTTGCTCTCGATCTGTGATGCCCCCCATCACAGAGATCTGGTCCAGGACGATTTGGGTTTGGCTGTGGGGGGATTCAGAGGAGGCTGGACATACTTTCTGTGTGATTCCCCCCAGTGGCATGCAAGATCCTTGAGGACTCAGGGTTTGGTTTTATCACCACTGGATCCCCAGGATTTAGGACAGTACCAAGCTCAGCCAGGGTGCTCGATTTGTGATTTAGGGATGAACAGCTTTGGCTCTGGGAATTCAATCCAACCTTCTCGAACTCAACATCAGGGCCCAAGTCTCAAATAACAGAGACAGCGATGAGTGCCTTCTTAGCCATTTTTGTGCATCTCTCTCCCTGGAGGGAGGGATAACTGTGACCAAGGACAGGGACTGGGTCCTCTTACGCAGCTTGGCACAATGCCACCTTAAACCCACTTCCATCTCTAGTCCAGCTGCAGGGATCTGCAGAGTCCAGGCCAGAGGGAAAGAACTCCTTGTCAGAGACCATGAGAGGCCACAAATCAGAGGCAGAACAGTGCAGAAGGCTAACGAAAAAAACTCGCAAGGGGAATGTGATGAGTTGCCAAACCAGAGAGAGCAGAAGCAAATTTCAAAGCCAGGGACCACAGCCAGGAATCCAAGATCCAGTGAGATGAAGAGAAAGAGCAAGTGGCCGATGGGAACTGGGGAGGGGTGAGGCCATTCCCTGCAGCAGGCATGTGAGGCTTGCTTTAATGTGCCTCCAGGAGCGGGCTGGGGTGGGTCAGTCAAGATTAAAGGGGGCCCTGGGTGGGATGGACAGAATGCCATTTCCCAAGGGCTCTCAGTTCTCTAGAGTTAAGGTTGCAGAGATAGCATGAGGCCTAAGAAGCATAAGGTTGGCTTGGAAGCCTACCTCGCACTTCTGTCTCAAGAGACCTGGAGCAGGTTACTCAGAGGTAACCTCACCCTCACTTGCTGCTGGAAGGCACAAGCCTTCATCAGCTTAAAATCTCTATATCTAGGGGAAGAGTAGGGACACAGGTGAACTGTTGGGAACTTCACGGGGAGTACCCCTGAGAGGAGAAAGCATACATTGTACAAGAATATAAAAGTATATATAAATTTTTTTAAGTCTCTATATCCTCAACAATCTTTAAATGGTATTTGGCATATACCACCTTGAAGGGCCTACATGAAGATGGGTGGGAATTTGGAGAAAAAAATTGGAAAGTCAACAAAAATTGGAAAGTCACCTCATGGCCCAAAGAAGCTGCAGTAAATCCAACCATCACATCACACTCAAATCACTGAAATGAAGGTGTGAAAGTCAAAAAAATTGGAAAGCCAACAAAAATTGGAAAGTCAACAAATTGCGAGAAAAAGCAGAATGAGGCCATGGTGCCCAATGTCAAGTTTGAGAACTTGACATTGCTGAGCACGGCCTGTGAGGAAGGGAGATGGTCGGGACCAGAAGGTCCCTGTGGCACCAGGAAAGCAGATCCACGGTCACAGAGCGAGGTGGCGTGGAGCCTCAACATCGGATTACTGCCCGTCTCTTCCAACACGAGATTGCAGGCACACCAGCTGGCACACACACTTCCCTCTGAGGAGGTTGATGGTTGTCTAATTTTTACTTCCTTTAATTCCCCAGTCTCCTGAACCCACTCCTCCACAGCAGAAATAGAAGCATTTTCCCGAAATGAGAGATTACCCTGAAACTTCTTCCTCACACCAAGAAATGCTTTCTCCTTAAAGCCAATACTCTGGGACTTTGGGACAGCCGCTAACCACTCTGTGGGCACCTCTTCTGTATTCATGACCTACGCTCCTCTGGGGGAAACCCAGAAGATCCTTCCTCGATGGTACCAGTGACATGACTAGTGATTTCTCTGAGTTTCATTCAGTAACAACTATTCATGCTTCAACCACTATGTCTCCAAACAGACCCATGATACACCAGTCACAATTAACTTTTCCTGCTACTTACAGAGAAAAGCCATTATTAAAGTGTCTTTAAAAAGACAGTATATTTCTCTCTCTTATAAAATCTGTCCAGAGCTGTTATGATGCACCAAGATAAAGAATCTCTATCCTAGGTCATTGCCATTGCTCAGGTCACCTCATGGCCCAAAGTAGCTGCAGGAAATCCAACCATCATATCACACTCAAATCACTGAAATGAAGGTGTGAAGAAGAGCATTGTCCTTCTCTTTTGGGACATGACATTTCTGCTTACCTCCACTCTGCAGTGACGAAGTAAACCATACTTAGTCACCTGGTTATATCCAGCCTCAAGGGAAATGGGGAAATGGGGCTTTTTATTCTGAGAGACCACATGCCCAGCTACAAGCAGAAGGGTCTATAACTCAGGAGGAAGGGGAAACCAGTACTTCCTACCACAAACAACCACTTCTCTGCCCTCATCTTAATCTCCCTGCCAGGAGCATCACAACACAACCCCCCTCTCCCCCTGCTCCCCCCCCCCAGACATTTCTTGTCTCTACTGCCGAGAAGGAAACCACACTCTCCTGGTTTTCCTCCTCTCTTCCCTTGAATGTTGAGATGATTTAGGGTTGTCCAGGGGACACCTTCACCTTCTTCTCTGTCCACATATTTCTCCTACGTAATCTTATCTAGCTCCAAGGATTTAAGTTCAGAGCCAGTGAATCCTAAATCTTTTCCCCTTAATCTCAGAGTCATCTATGTGGCTGCCACTTGGCTAACGAGTATCCCAACCTTACCTCTTGATGTCTACCCTCAAGTCCTCCCCATCACAGTAAATCATTTAAGCCAGGAACTGTGGAGTCCATTGAGGCACTTTCCACAGTCTACACCCAAAACGGAAAGTCACGGTGACTGTCTTCGAGACACATCTCCAAGTCACGCCCTTCCTTCCACCTCTGGCTCTCCAGTCCAGACACCCTCATCTCTGCGGGAAGCCCCGTGTGGCTTCCATACCTGCCTGCCTGTTACTGGTGGTCACAGCCAGGCTGATATTTAAATCAGTCAATCAGAATAAGGTGGAGAGCTCAACACACGTCTACCTCGGACCACTTGAAACTTGTGTTCACCTGGACAGGGGTTCCCCAGCCCAGAAGCACTCAAAAAACTCTCCCAGGGAAAGTGCTCCCAGCTTTCCCCTGAGCTGGAGGGGGGCTGCCCTTTGCTACAGCTTCTAAGATGAGCATAAGGGGTTCTTGAAAAAGGTATCTCCATAGGACAAAGAGGACAGAAGTGTAGCTAATAGTAACAAAAATTCAGAAGCTAGAAAACAAATGTAGCAGCCCCAGGAAAGTTGAATCCTAACCCAGAAAAAGCCAAAAAGGAACATGATTTATACCACTGTGCTCCCCAAAAGTCAAGATTGGACAACGGTAGGTGTCTCTGGAAAAGGAGCGAGGTGGAGCTAAAGATGGGGAGATTATACAAATCCCATTTTGAAGGCAAATCCTCCCCAAATCCCCTTCAACTGCGCAGCAAAGGGCGGCCCCTCTCCAGCTCAGGCAAAAGCTGGGAGCGCTTTCCCGGGGAGAGTTCCTTGCCGTGCTTCTGGGCAGGGGAACCCCTGTCCAGGGGAACACAAGAGTCCTGTGCAGGCCACAGGGGCTGGTCAGTGTCCAGACTGACCCGGGGTGGGGGACGACCCAGCACTTTCCTACTCTGTTCCCAGAATGCTGGATGCACAGTCCCCAGCGGGGAAGTGGAGGGTCCCTTCCATGGACTCTGCTCAAAGAATCCTATGTGCTGACAAGAAGAGGCAGGCCAGTGGGTCAGAGTGCAGCCCCCGCCACCAGCCCGCATGGCCAGCAGCTCCCAGAGGGCTCTCAGCGGCCCTGACCTGGAGGCACACTGGCCTTGTAGGGACAGGCCCCGACATGCCGATGAAGCCCATCACAAGAGAAAGGCCCCACAGAGGACAGGTCAGCCGGAACAGCTTCACCTGCTGAAGCCATTGCTACCCTCTGTGAACAAGGTGGCCTTGGTCACAAACTAAGGACAGGACATGGCCTCATGGCTCTGGTCCCTTCTGCCCCTTGAACACACTGAGTTCCTCCCACCTCAACACTCCCTGAATAGGGGCCCCTTGTCCAGACCTCCATGCAGCTGGCTGCTAAGTCACCTCAGGGCAGCCTCAGCTACCAACCCTGGGAGAACCTTCCAGCACTCCCCAGCACAGGAACTGGCAAGCCTTCCCTGGGGCGGGCCAGACAGAAGAGCTCTGGACATTTCCAGCCACATCTCTCTGCCACCGCCACGCAGCTCCTGCACCGTAAGGCTCTATTCCAACACAACGGTTTACGGGCATTTAAACTTGGATTTCACATTGTTTTCAGTCACAAGTCTTCTCCTCTGGACTTTTTTCCATTTAAAAAAGCAACCACCGGCCCTCCCTGGTGGTGCAGCGGGTTAAAGCACAGCACTAAGAAGCTAAAGCCACTTCAGTATGAGTTTGATCCCCGCCCTGAGGTGACCCACCTGGCCCGGCAGACCTCTCCTGACCCGCCCGCTGCTCCCCTCAGCAGTGTGCTTCATCACTTGGCCTGTTCTGCTCCCTGTTCTGTCTCTGGTGAATCCTCTCACCCACCACACCTCTGGCCTGTACCCCAGTTCTGTATGCATAAATAAATCTTAAAAAAGAAGAAAAAAGCAACCACCATTCTTGGCTTCCAGGCTACAGAGGAGCAAGCAGGAGGCAGGTTGGACAGAGCCAGGCCTTGTTCTGATACAGTATCCTGTTTTATTTTCTTCAAAGCCCACCTAACTTCTGCTGTTCCCTTGCTCCCTTCACCTTTTGTCACTTGGGATCAGTCTCCCCTTGCATGACAGCAAGGTCTTTGCATTCTCCCAAAACCCTTGGCACCTAGAAGAGTGTGTGGCATATGCCAGCCTCCCGGCACCCCTCATGGCTGCCAGTAGTGCCTGAAACAAGCCCCATGGGACAGCATGGGGCCCCCAAGCCCACTTTTCCCTCATCTCTTTTGCCTCCTGTCCCTCTTCCTTGGCTCAGTCTCAAGCGGTCTGTGAAGCCCAGGGCCACCCCCAAGAGCCTAGGAAACTCATGGCGCAAGGCTGCTGGTCTTCCTGTTCCTGACCTAAACCTGCCACCCTGAGCCAATGTCCAGAAGAGTCTGATCCTCGGGTCCCCGTGGAGACGGGGGTGTCAGGCTCTCAAGTGCCGCTGGAACCATCCTTGAAGTTCGCCTAGTTCCCTTAGACCTTTTTTTTTTTTTAAAGGTTTACTTATTCATGCACACAGAGCTGGGGTACAGGCCAGAGGTGCAGGGGGTGAGAGGCTTCACCAGAGACAGAGTGGGGAGCAGAACAGGCAGACTGACGATGCACACTGCTGAGGGGAGCAGCGGGCGGGTCAGGAGAGGTCTGCGGCGCCATGTGGGTCACCTCCGGGGCTGGGGCTGGAACTCATGAAGTGGCTTTAGCTTCTCAGTGCTGTGCCCTAACCCGCTGCGCCACCAGGGCACACCACCCTGCCTGATACTTAGGTCCCGCATCAAACAGGCTCAAAGCACCGGTTCTCGTTTTGCCCTGCGAGGAAGGGACAGGCTGACAGGCAGACACCAGGGCTCCATCCTGGGGGTGGCACCCCGCAATGTGAATTCACCCAGTGGCTCCTGGGCCTGTCAAGCACATACCGCTCTGATCTGGGTCAGCAAGCCTGTCCCTGGGCCTTCTGCTCCGACCCAAGGACTAACATCAAGGCCCCAAGGTCCCTGGGAATGTGGCCCTGTGATTTTTGTGTCCTTTGTGGTGCATGCTAAATCCTAACGTTCTCTGCTTTGGAAGCTGCCGTGCACACGGAATCTGGAGCTGAGCACACTGTCTTCAGGAGGTGAGGGGCTGTGTAGTCCAGACACAGAGAGGCACCGGGGCCCCCATTCTCTCCTCTAAAGTGACCCCGTGTTTGGCAGCACCCCATGTGGTTCTCGTTGTCTGGAGAGGGACGGGGCGGGCTGGAGGGGCTCGGAGCTCCTGCCTCCCTGGCTGTTACGCTGCCTCCTCAGGCCTAATCCACTGTCACTGCTGCTTCCACAGCCCACAGAGGTGCCAGGTCCCGTCTCTGTACAGAGAAATCACTCACACGAAAGCCTTGGTGTAAGCAGCAGACTTTACTGAAGATCTGGAGACACAAGTTTACATAGCAAAAAATACAAAACACTTGGAGTTGGATTCTTAGACAGCCGTGAGCGTAAGCCCCCTAAGCCCTCTGCACCCCCAGGGCCGCACCTGTGAAGGTACTGGGCCTCCTCTTCCAGCCCACTCTCAGGAAGTGAAACGAAACCTGAGTTCTGGACTGTTTCTTCCTCGGTATGGCTGAGCCCACCACTGTTCTCCCTTTCCAGACACTTCCTCAGCCTCTTTTTCCGCCCTCCCAGGCTAGTTATCTTCCCAACTAAGAACATCTCCTTCCTGGTTCTGACTCCAGAATAAGAGTGAACGTGCACCGGTCCCCGGGATGACAGATTTTGCTCAGCTGAGACTTGAGGCCTCCTCCTCACTTGCTTTGCTTTCTCTCACGTGTGTGTGTGAGTGAGCACACACGTGTGTAAATGCATGTGTAAAGAGCAGAGCAGGTAAGCTTTTACACGTCTAGGGTTGTCCCACCTTGAGCTCCTGAGTGAGGTGCTGCACCTTCCTGCTACCTTCTCGCGCTGACCGCCGTCCCCTTCTGAGAAGCATCCTGAAGCCAACCCACCTCACTCCCATCTATTTCAGAACGAGGAGACCGGAAGGTTCCGAGTGGGTAAGGCTTATCACACATCTTGTGAGATGCCAATTCAGGCTTAGGTCAGCCTGGCTCCAGGATTTCAGCTCTTGGCAACAATTTGACTCTTTAGGGAAAAGCACCTCATTTGCATTCTTGGAGTTAACATAACAAATAACAGGCAGGAGTCAGTGACTGGCCAAACCTGGCCAGACCAGATGTGGACTCTGACAAGACCCCTCCAGCTGACTTCCCACCTGTGCAGGTGGGGGTCCAGTCTGATGATTCAGCTCACTGCTGCCACCACCCCTGCTTACCAGGCTGCCGCTCCCTACTTCCAGCCCCTCTCCACCCAGCCCACTGTCTCTGACCCCACAGACAGGAACAGGTGTGGGCGAATGGGGACCCCTGGGGCCTGGTGGCACCCAGCTCCGCCTTCCACTGGCTTCAGCGCTGAAAGGCAGAGCCCTGTCTATGCACATGCTTCTCTGTGGTCTCCCCCCACCCCCATCTGGAAGATTGCCTCACTGAGAAGGCACTGGGGCCCTCCTGGCAGTGTGATCACCATCAGACACCTGTGACAAGCAGTCTGTCCCCAAGTCCCCACTTCAGGAAGCTGCCTGCTTGCTCTAGAAGGTCAGGAGGCAGGAACTCGACCTTAGAGGGTCAAGAAGCCTTATTCTCCCCACTCCCGGCCCAGCCAGCACGGGCCACACATTCGTGTCCAAAGTGTCCACTCGTGAATCCTATACTCAGCATGGGGCGGACATGGTGTTTGATTTGCAGAAAGGAACAAGCCAGGAAATCCATCAAGTCATCCACAAAGCTGAGTCTAGGAGGCAAGACGGACTCAGAAAGACAATCACACGCATTTCCCTGTAATCCACAGCAGCCCTGGTGTTATTTTCTGAAAACCAGAACCAAGACTCACTCCCCTGCTTAAAACACCTTCAGGACCACTCTCCACAGAGTAAAACCAAAGTCCTTACCAAGTGAGGGGGGCTGGTCCACAAAGGGGGGGGCTGGGTGTCCACCCCACCCACCTGAATGGTTAGCCCAGACGGACCTAGTCCCGCCTCTGCCGATCTTCGCTCCAGCCCCTCCCCAGCGCCCCTCCCCGCCCATTCTTGACACATCCCTCGGTCCCTGGCCCAGCGACCTGACCTTCCAGCACCTGGTCAGATGTTTCCCCTCACCCGCACCCCCAGGCACCAGAGGTGCCCCTGCCTTGCCTTAGCCTCCACTCGGTCAGGACATCTTGTCTCTCACTTCCTCTCCTCTGGAGTAAAGCCCAAGCCTCAGGGGCCTCTGCTCTGCTCCGAACATCCCGGCCCCCATGCCTGGGGCAGAGCAAGTCCAGTGCAGAAACAGCGCAGACAGGAAGTCAGCCAACCTCCCCACGCCATCCTCGTCCTCAAAACGGGGCTCGAAGCACACCTGTGGGCTGAGGTTACAATGCAGGGGCACCTGTGGCCTGCAGGTCCCGGGGCCTCATCAGCCGAATGGAGCACACGGTGGGGCCACGGTCCCACCTTCTGCATATGAGGTGACCCCTGGCCACACACTGGCCAGACAGGGGAACGTGGGCACCAAGGAGGAAAGGTAAGACAGGGGCTGCTGCCCAGAGCAGTGCAGCGGCCACTGCAGGAGGGGCGCTGGCTGGTCTCCCATTTGCCCCAAGTGGTCTGACTGCTCCGGGGGGAGATGCGGCTCTGCTCCCCCATGCTGACAGGGCTGGAACTGACAGCCATCAGCAGGTGGCTCTCCAAGAGCTGCTTAGGGAAACTCCTGAAGGGAAGGGAAAGTTAACAACCAGCATGTCTGCACCGAGTCCTTCCGGTCACAACTGGCCACAACCAGCCATCGTCCACATCGCTCGTCGCTCGGGCTCTGAAGGTGCAGTCGAGCCGGAAGGCAGGCACTGGGGCTCCCCCATCCACAAGCCCAGCCCTACAGGTGCGAGGGCGGGACAACACTGGGGGGAGGGGCAGGAGAGTCTCCCACAAACCCAAACCTACACGAGGATCCGCGAGTGCCCCTGCCCGTGACCCCACCCTGAGGGGCTGGGGGGCCAAGGTGTCCCGAGAGGCTCAGCGCATCCTACAGTGGACAGGGGCTGGGGAGCCGGCTTCTCCCAGCCTCCTCCAGGCAGCTTACCTAAGCGTCATCCACGCGCAGAGGGCAGCTCCTCCCAACCTGCACATTCTCCTCCATATGCTCTGCCCTGTCTCTGAACCCAGGTATTCTGATGAGGACCAACCCGCCTACTTCACTCTCCCCTCTGACTCGTGCACGACAAGCTCCTGCAATTAATGATAATGTGTATTTTTTGAACATGTTGCTGTGCTTGGCACTATGGCACTATGCTAGGCACTCCATATGTATGAGGTAGGTACTATTATTAGACCCGTTTTACAGATGCGGAAACTGGGACCCAGTGACATTAGGTAACCTGCCCCAAGGTCATAGTTTAGTAGGTAGCTGAGCACCTGATTCCAACCCCAGCGAGCCAGAGGCCCTCCCTGCTCCTAGCCACCGCGCCAGGCTGTCAAACTCCTATCCTCAAGCGACCCGTTGAGAGCTGGGCTCTCAGGGAACACCCAGGCTGCTCTCTCCATTCTTCCTCCTGGAACAGGGGCTCCCTCTGAGGGAGCTGGTGCCCAGAACCACTAGATGGCAGCAAAGAGCCAGGCCCGGAGGAAAGGAGCTGAGGATGAGCTAATTGTAACGCGTAGGCACTTTGTAGACATTATCCCTCATCCTGGTAAATTAGGAATCGTGGCTCTCCCGCTTTCCAGAGAGCACAGGAGGAGGAATCTGCTCAAAGTCAGGCAGCCCGAATGTAGGATAAAGCCAGGGCTGCTGAAACCCAAAGCCCAGAAAGGGCCTTAGGGGAGAGAGAAGAGCCGGCTCCCTCTAGGCTGCAGGGGGCTCCAGGCCCCTCCTCCATCCCCAGGGAGCAAGAAACGACCAGCCGGGATGAAGTGGACGGCGTGGGTGAGTCCAGGGTGGTCACTACACATCTGATGTGTAAGACAGGGAGGCGGACACTCGAAGCATCAGAACTGGATGGGTCGCAGAGACCCCCGGACCACCTGGAGACCACCACAACCTCTGACTAACTTTCTTGGCTTCAACAGCAAGGATGCCGCGTGACACTGGCCTCCTGCCTGGACAGTCTTCTGGCCTGCTGGCCCAGCCCCCAGAAGCAGCACTGCCAGGGCACCGGCGTCCACCAGAGACAGATGGAGACCATCCACAGTGCTCTGATGGTGCCCGCTCCAGCCCCCCCAACAGCCGTCACCGCCACGCCTAACACTGAGCCCCCGGGCTGGGCAGGGTCTGTGTCAGCTGTCCCGGGCCGGGGGTGCATGTGCATCGTTCACGGAACAGAGAACCACACGCCCATCCTCGGGTCTCCCTGCGGCCAGCAGCGGGGTGCGGGGCTCCAGTGTTCGCAGAGGGCCCGTCCCATCTTGAGCGGTGGCTTCTGGAGACAGTCAGCTGAGTCCAATGAGGCGCTGGCTTCAGACCTGCCCAGGACGCACCTCTGGGCCGGCTTCCCAAACTGCCCCCCTTCTCCCACAGTCCCTCCCGAGGCTCAAGCAGCCAGATCAGGTCCTCTGGAATACACAACATCTTGGGTTTATTTGGGGCTGGGCATTGCAGGTTCAGGCACAGTTTGTTCCTGAGTAGGACTATTCATGACCTTGGAGCCTGGGCTCCCTGGCCATTTCAGGAGCTGTCCCTGCAGGTCCCCTCCCCGTGGCCCTGCACACACTTCTCTCCCCCCTCCCTGCACCCCAAGTCTCTTATTCTTTCACCAGCCGGTAGATGTGGTGCTGAGCCCCGTGCTCGCTGGCCGACACCTCAAAGACATAGGCAATGCACAGCAGCGTCTCCTGCGTGTCTCTGTTGGTGACCACCTGCGGCCAAGAGAAAGGATGAAGGTGAAGATCCCTGCAGCCGGTTACTCCACACACCTGCCCCACCTGCAGCGCCTCTGCTCCCCACCTGCAAGATGGTGAAGTTCTCCAGCACGCTGTTCATCATGTACTTCTCGGGCAGATGCTTCAGCTTGTGGATGAAGTTGATCATATACTCACAGAGTGGGGACCGGTGGATACGGTATGAGTAGTGGCCATTCTCATAGCGGGCATATTCCGTCTGCAGGACCCAGGGACAGATGGGATTTAGACCCCCTTGCCCACACCCACCCAGGACCAGCTCCATAGGGAAGCTCCATGACCCACTCACTCTAAAGTGGGAAGAAAAGGCAGGAGGCGTGTGGGCCCTAAACACAGAGCCCCCCGCCAGGTCGGCGGACACATCACAAGCCGCCTCCCCTCTCAGTGCCAACCAGAAGCCACATATCAGAGGAGGAAGCTTGAAGAGAGGAGTAGCAGGGCCCTCCCTGGAGGCGCAAGGGGGAAAAGCACAGCACCATGAAGCTATCACAGCCACTGCAGCACGAGTTCGATCCCCGGCCAGGGAGCTGACCCACAGGGTCAGACAGGAGAGACCTCTCCTGTCTCGCCTGCTGCTCCCCTCAGCAGTGGATTTCAGCCGATCTGCCTGTTCTGCTCCCCACTCTGTCTCTGGTGAATCCTCTCATTGCTCCTGCACTTTTGGCCTGTACCCCAGTTCTGCTTGCATTAAGTAAATAAATCTTTAAAAAAAAAAAAAAAGAAAAGAAAAAGATAGGAGTAGCAGCGACAGGCGAGAGGAGGCAGAGAGTGACTCAGCCCTGACGGCACTGACGAGCTGCAAGGGGGTCCGCATAGACTGGACAAATCTCAGTCAGATCGGTGGGCTGCAGCCACGCCAGCGCCCCAGATGCCTACACTATTCGCTGGCCATGCGAGACGCTGACGCCAGGGAAGCTGGCTGACAGCTCCACGCGGGCCCACAATCTCAAAATTTTAATAAAAAATAAGCAACTTTAAGGGTTTTTTAAAAATCCATATCACCCGGGTGCCGTCTTAGAGGCTCTGGCTACGTGCCGTGGAGTGGGGTCCAGGCCCTGTGTGTGAAGACTCTCTCGGGGCCCTCCCTGGTGGCGCAGCAGGTGAAAGCACTGCACTAAGCTTAAGCCGCTTCCGCGTGAGTTCGATCCCCGCCTGCCCCCGGGAGGTGACCACATGGCGCAGCAGACCTCTCCTGGCCCGCCCGCTGCTCCCCTCAGCAGTGTACTTCGTCGATCTGCCTATTCTGCTCCTCATTCTGTCCCTGGTGAATCCTTTCACCCTCCGCATCTCTGGCCTGTACCCCAGTTCTGTATGAATAAATTAAAAAAAAAAAAGTCTCCCGGGAGCTGTAGATACAGCTAGCACCGAGACACCTCTGCATCCCCGCCCTCAGCACCGGAAATGTGTCCTTGCTGGGAACCAGCATCCGGTTTTGTTTGCCAAGAAGTGGTTATCAGAAACCCATCGACTGTGAAGCTGAGAATGCAGGAATAAGACCTGCGGCAGAGGGGCACAGGGACGAAGAGCAGCCTGAAGCTGCAGGCAGTCTGGCCTGACAAGCATACCCTACCTCTACTTTCTCCACCACCTGCTTGCCAAAAGAGCAAACTTTGGTGGAACAGGTGATGATCATGTTTTCTGGACTCTCGTACTGGCTGGAGACCCCGTAGAAGGAGCTGCCTTCATCCTCGATGTTGGTGTTGAGGTCTGCCTGGAGGGAGACACGGGGAAGCCAAGAAGCGAACAGGTAAGTCAGCAGGGCCCAATCCGGGACCAGCCGAGGACACCACGGGGCCAGTCCAGGTGCCAGGGCTGGGCCTCACCGAGGCGCACAAGGAGCCTGGACAGCAGCATCTTGGAGAGCTTCTACTTTTCTCTATACCCAGGCCTGGCACAAATCAGGCCGCGTGGCCCTAACTATGGAACAGGCAGCCCTGGCCCGCACTCCTGCCACTTAGGTACCGCACACCCAGCAGGTGGGGCCCCGAATGTTGTCTTTAGGGCTCCACACTTTATATTTTGGTTTATAGTAAGGTTTGGTTCTTGGGAAGCTGTACACCTGTGAATCTGAATCTGTCATTTCTACTCTAGCATGAATTTATCAGATCCTCCCCAGTACCCATTTTCAGAGTGAAGAAAGCATGAGACAGAAAGTCAGACGAGAGGGGCCTCCTTGGCGACACAGGACTTAAAGACAGCGCTGTCAAGCTATCGCCAGACTCGCAGCACGAGTTCAATCCCCAACCTGGGAGCTGCCCCACATGGCGCGGCAGACCTCTCCTGACACGCCTGCTGCTCCCCTCAGCAGTGTATGTCAGTGCACCTGCCTGTTCTGCTCCCCACCCTGTCTTTGGTGAATCTTCTCACCACCACCCCCATACCCTCGGGCCTGTACCCCAGCTCTTGCATGCATGCATAAATAATTATTTTAGGAAAAAAAGAGTCGGGTGAGAGAAGAGCAGAGGGAGGCCAGGAACTTGTCTACGTCACATCTGGTCTAGCTGGTCACAGGACCTGGTCAATGCTCTTTCAGAAGCCTCTGGGGACCAGCTGTCTCTGGCCAGCATGCTGAGGCCAACCGCCCTAACCCTGTTTCAGCCTCTGGGCCAATCCCCAAGACTGTTCCCTTCCTTCAGGCTCACTCTTAGCTGCTCTGAGAGCCCGCTTCAGAAAACCAGTCTGACTGCATCACTCGTGGCTACAGCCCTCTTGCCAAACCCTTGCCACAAGGGGACACGAGTCTTAGCCCAGGCGCTCTCAGCCCCTCGCCACCCCTCACACTCCCCTGCTGAAGGCAGGGCCTGCACACCTACTGTGGAGGTTGGGTCCTTGTGCAGCTTTCCCCCACCAGAGTCACCAAAAACAAAAAAACAATGCCCTGCCCACGCCCTGGTGGTGCAGCGGGCTGGAGCGCTGCACTGCGAAGCTAAGTAAAGCCACAGCCGCTTAGTGCGAGTTCGATCCCCGGCCCCGGAGCTGACCCACACGGCGCGGCAGACCTCTCCTGACCCACCCGCTGCTGCCCTCAGTAGTGTACTTCATCGATCTGCCTGTTCTGCTCCCCACTCTGTCTCTGGTGAAGCCTCTCACCCTCCTGCACCTCTAGCCTGCACCTCAGTTCTGTATGAATAAATAAATAAAAATCTTTTTTTAAAATAAAATAAAATAAAGTAAACAAAAATAAAAGGTGAAGTCACTTCAAACATGTCCCCTGTGAGAGGGGTGGGCAGGATGTCAGGCTCACTGTGATCATCGAGGCCCCCGAGCACAGGCCTGGCCCAAGGGCACACAGTTGCAAATGATGGTACCAAGGCTCACCCCAACCCAGCAGAGGCAGAGAGAACCCCAGGAAGGGAAGGAGTGGCTGCAGGAGGCCACGCAGTGCCTTGAGGACGCTGACATAAATGTGTATTTGGGAAGCCCCGAGCCACTTAGGAGTCTCCACCCCCAGAATCACCCCATCTGAATCAGGGGGGCTAATCGAGCGACTCAAGACTCAGAAGATATGCACAGACATATTACAAAAGGCTTATTCTCATGGTGTTGCTTCTGCGCCCTCCCACTCACATAGTTCAAAATCACTGACAAGCTGAACCCAGACAGCAGTCCTGGCAATGCTGGGCTGGCCTGAAGGGCTCTTTGCATAAAGCGAGGGGGATCCGCAGAACCCCAGGAAGGGTGGGCACCACTGAGAAGATGTCCCATCATTACTCTCCTCTCCATTAGGGAAGAAGCTTTCCAAGAGGGAGAATGTGCCCGAGGCTGGCAGCAGTGGTGAGGCCCTGTGGCACAAGAGAAGTATCCCGGAGCCACAGAATGGTGAGAAAGTCCCGATTTTCCCACCGAGACCCGACGGCAAACCAACAAAAGCAGCTTATGGAACAGAACAAGGAAGTGTTCTGAACAAGGCAAGGCTGTTCCAGTGTGTTCTGCAATGGCTCTAGTGAGGCCGTGTGGAAGAAAGGGAAAACTGGGATTACAACATTCAAGCCAGTGCTCAACCTCAGTGCTGTGAGCCACCCCCCCCCCACCTGGGGCTGGCCTCAGTCTCCCCGTCTGTGGTGGGAGTAGGGTAAGCAGGATTCCCAGCAGAGGGAGACCAGGCCCGGCTCAAGGTCTCACAGCCACACAGAAGATGGGGGGTCCATACCCCAGCTCTCTGTCCTAGTTTCTCTGCTGAGTCGCAGTCTTCTCCTAGGAAGCTGAGTCAGACTTCTCGAAAACAGGATGGGGTCAACTTGACCCTCAAGTCACAGCACAGGGGGCCTCCCCGTGCTGGAGCTTAAGTCTCAACACCATCACTACAACCTGATGGTTGGTGAGCCAGGGAGCTGACTCACAGGGCACAGCAGACCTCTCCTGTCCTGCCCACTGATCCCCTCTCAGCAGTATACTTCAGTGGATCCCACTCTGTCTCTGGTGAATCCTCTCACCCTCTGCACTCAGGCCTACACCCCAGTTCTTCTATGCAAAAAAAAAAAAAAAAAAAGACAAAGGCAGGCACCTGAAGATGGGTGCCAGGGTGGTGGAGGGGCAGCCGAGAGACCAGGCCAGGGCCTCGGATGGTTTCAGGCCTCCGTCTCTGCTAGGCCCCTGCTGATTCCTCCTGGATCCATGGGCCACCAACCTCGCATGCTGCTAGGCCTTCCCTCAGTGGCTTTTATAAACCAACCCACTTTTCTTCCTCAACTCCATTCGAAGCACCATACCCACACAATCAGAGATTTTATTTTTTCTGGTACATATGAAAAGAGAAACGAGTACTCGTGTATCACCCAAAGAAGTTGTTCCTCGGGCTCGGGTAGAATCAGCCAATCCAACCCTCTCCCCCAGTACACGAAGGGAGCAGCTACTGCTGTCCAGTGACCTGGACCTGCCTTCCACTGCCCTGAACTGGCAGTGGCCCTGCCCCCTCCCAGATGGCAAGCGCCCTGGAGGCAAGAAGTAAGCCGCTCTCTCCAGGTCTTAGAGCTGTCCTACAGGGGAGCCATGTCCTGCAGTCCTACGGGGGAGCCATGTCCTGCAGTCCTACAGGGGAGCCATGTCCTGCAGTCCTACGGGGGAGCCATGTCCTGCAGTCCTACGGGGGAGCCATGTCCTGCAGTCCTACAGGGGAGCCATGTCCTGCAGTCCTACGGGGAGCCATGTCCTGCAGTCCTACAGGGGAGCCATGTCCTGCA
>NW_004567135.1:11179091-11184972 GCF_000260355.1 Condylura cristata | reverse complement strand
GACCTTCAGACAAAGCTGCTGTTCAACCTTTCACCGCTCGGTGGCGCTGATGAGGAGCGGTGCCCTGGTGGCAAGGGGGGACCTACTAGCTCCTGCCTACTGGGGAGTCCTCTGAACCCCACCTCCACCAGCAGCTCAAATACACCCTTGATTACGTCATAATTTCTCATCACCCCAAGAAATAGAAACATTGCTCTCACAAAATTTATAACCTGTGGAGAGCAAGCAGACTTGGCTGGAAGCTGGTCCGGGACAGCTCCATCCATGCACAGACGCAGGCAGTGCTGGTGGCACCTGCACCCAGCGCCTGCAACTTGTCCTCAGGGCCCCAAAGTCCTAATTACAGCCCCTCCGTTCAGCACTTCCTGTCCACCTGTCTATCTCCCCACTCTCAAGACTCCTCCAAACAAGCTTGCCTCTGCCTCCTCAGCCTGAGAAGAGCTGCCTTCCTGTCGCCCAGAGGGTGCCGCTCACCACCCTGCCCTCTGAATGCCCCATCCTCTCCCTCCACCCTATTCATAGCTGCGAGGGGTGGGCAGCTCACAAGCTGTGCCGAGAAGCAGGTGCGGGGGATCGGGTGGCTGACAGATGAGCCAGGACAGCCACAGGCAGCCCGGGGGGCAGGGGCCAGAGGGGCTCAGATTCATTGTCAAGTGCTGGTATGTGCCCGGGAGAAATGTCAGGGTGCGCAAGGGAACGGAGGCTGGGGCGGAGGGTGATTCGGGGTGTGCGCCCCGGGGCCTCAGGTCAGCGCTGCCCAGCATTTTCAGTTTGCAGACGGGTGTCAAAAACTGAGTCCCTTCCACACCCCAACGCACCCCAATGACAGAGGTGGCCACATTCTGGGGGGTGAGAGAGGGGCTTCAGCTTCTCAGCCCTGCTCCAGGCCCTGCAGACTGCATCTAAGGAGCACAGCTTCACCGCTCCATCGCTCTTGCTCCCAGGGGCTACTGCCAGCTGGACAGGCTCTGTCCTGACAGTCCACGCACCTATAAGTGACAGTTCCAATTCCATCAAGAAGAGACACTTTCGGGTGCGGCATGGGGGGGTTCAAAGTTCTTCCTCCATTCCCCCAAACTGGCTGTGTTCTGATCCACTCTGCAGCGTGCAAGCCAGGCCTGGGAGCTGGGCCCGAGACAAGCACCAGGCAGGAAAAGAAATGATGGCTCTCAGGACGCAACATTGTTCCCTTGCCTGCACAGTTTCCTTCTCAATTGTGTGTGGCCAGTCTCACATCAGCGGAGGTGGCCAGGGGGAGGGGTGAATGACCTCGTCAAGGCACCGGAGAGGAGGTTCCAGACATCTAGGGAAGCAGGAGCTGCCTGTGTGCTCCCATGGTTGACCAAAGTCTCCTGCTTCGCAAATGGGGTAGGGACACACATCACGGACCCGAGCTTCCCTGGGCCTCTGCCTGCCTCACACAGGAGGAGCAGGGACGAGATGACAGACGTGCCCCATTTCGGATTTCAGCCATCCTCACCCTGCCTGAGTCTCTGGCCTGGGGAGGCCCAGGACTCGGAACTCAGGTCAAGGCGAGAGGAGGCAGGCACACAGCGGCCCTTTGCTGCCTGCTGACCCCAGACACTTCAGGGTCCTCCAAAGGGCAGCTCCTAGGAAGCCCTCAAAAACAAACTCTGGGGCCCTCCCTGGGGGCGCAACAGGTTAAAAGTGCAGCACTGAAGAGCCTCAGCCGCTTCAGTGCAAGTTCAATCCCCGTTCCCAGAGGTGACCCACATGGCGCAGCAGACCTCTCCTGACCCTCCCGCTGCTCCCCTCAGCAGTGTATCTCGCCCATCTGCCTGTTCTGCTCCCCACTCTGTCTCTGGTGGATCCTCTCACTGCCCCTGCACCTCTGGCATGCACCCCATTTCTGTATGCATAAATAAACAAGATCTTATTTAAAAAAAAAAACTCTGGGAGGGCCTCATTTATAGCTAACCACACTCCCCTGTCTGGGGCTTACAACCCAGGACCCAGACCCAACTCACAGTCATGCTGGACCCAGAGCCCAAGAGGCCTCCTGGGAAACCACCTGAGGATGATCCTCAGCACCACTCCGCGTGGTCTCATCCACTCCAGCCCCCGCCTCTCCGGAGAGGCAGAAGGAAGAAGACCTGGGCTCTGGGCTCGCTGCACAATTCCTCCCGCCGGTCAACATTAGTCCCGTGGCGAGACAGCCCTCTGCATTTGCTGAGATCTAGAAAACCCCAGAAACTCAGCAGCCCAGCTGGACACTAACTGCACAGCCAGGCTGCTCTCTACACACTCCACTAGCTGCTGCTCTTTGGGGGCCCACGCATTCTGTTGTTCAGACAATCCAGAGCTTACCCCAGCACAAACTGGGGGAGCAATGGGCCACTGTGTAAAGGACACCTCAGTGCGATGCAAGGTGGACAGCCCCATGTAGTGGCTCCAGGCACACCCTCTGCAGCCTGACCACCTGTGTCTGCCCTGTGAGCTGGGTGACCCTGGAGTCATTTCCCCGCCCAGGCCTCAGTTTTCCTTCTATGGAGTAGGCTGTGGGCTCTATCTATCTTTGAGGATGTGCCAAGGATGAGTCCACAGATGCCAAGTGAAAAACAGCACCTGGTGTGCTCTCTTGCTACCTGCCTGGACCCACCTCCCGCATACACACGAGGACAGCCACAGACAGGAAAGAGGCCCATCCTGGCTGGCCCTTGTTTCGTCCATGCCTCCGCTTCCTCCCATTTATAAAATGGGAGGCCAGGGTGGTTCTCATCTGGAGAGTGGCTAGAGACAGAATATTACCACCAACTAAAAGAAATGGAAAGAGCCCCCAAGATGCCATCTCCTTCCTCCAGAGTAGTGTTTCCACAAATGCCGCCTGCCACTCCTAACCAGGCCCCCTTCCAGCCCTAAGCTGCACCATCAGGGAGCTGAGCTCGGGCGAGAGGGCCACAAACCACCCCATCTAATTCCTTTCTCTGAGTCAAGGATAAGCCAGGACTAACTTGGGGGACTGGACAGCAAAGCAGTCTGGGGGGCTGGGCAGCAAAGCAGACCTGAGGGGTGTAGGGTGCCCCAACAGACAGACCAGGAGCCCCTTAGACACAGCAGAAGAGGGGCTGTGTGAACTGGCTGTTACAGCACAGCCTTGCGGCTCTGACCCCCACGTCCAGCGAGACTGGGAGCGCAAGGAGAGGAAAAAAGGAAGTGAGAGGAATTAAGCCCTTCCTGAACGCGAGACCGGCATCCGGCTTATACACCCTGAACCAGCCTTCTGGCTGAGGTACTAAAGATGCTGACGTCTATTGGGTGGCCTACATTAAAGAAGTCCACTCACTTCTGGTCTGGAAGGCTGACTCGCCAGCCAAGGACAACGCCGGCCCTGTCACCCCCTCTTCGGAGCCTTCAGTGATGCCCACAAAGAGGAGGAAAGGCAAATGCATAGCCGAGGTACATTCTGCCCTCTACACACAAAACACACATTACTAGTCAATCCAGCATTTTCTCCCTCTAGCTCCTTCTCAGCCCAGCCCGCTGAATAATAATGATGACTAGTAACTTGCGGTAACACTCAGGGAAAAAAACACATTTTCTTGGAGAACTGGTAAAGTGGGAGATGACCATACAAGTTCCTCTTTTTTTATTTTTTATTTTTTTATTTTTTTTTGCTGTTCCTGAGAACCAACTAGAATGATGAGAGCTCAAAAATTCTACAAAACTGGGGGCTGATCCGAACAAGAATGGATCACTTACTGGTAAACAGAAGTTTAAAAAAAATCGGAGAGAAGACTGGAAGAAAGGAAGGTTTGGCAAGAAGGAGACCGGCAGGAGGCACGTGGAGCAGCTCCTTGGGGAGAAGCTGCACTTGCTTCTTGGCCTTGGACTGACACTGTCACAGGGGGGTCCCTAGGAAAAGGGGAAGGCCCAGGTTCCCTGCCCCACCCAGAAGGAGGGTGGAGCTGAGCAGAGAAAAAGGAGAGAGGAGAAGGAATCAGAGAAGAAGAGAATGAAGCTGGATGGAGAACAAGAGGAAGATCTGAGGAAGCCACATGGAGCAGCGAGCATGTGAGGAAGAAAACGGGCTTGTTTCCTGGCCCTGGACTGGTTAAGGCAGATGTGGGTGAGAGACCTGTAGGGAGGTGACTATGGCAGTGTTTATATTGATTTTGATTTTGCTCTTTTCCTCCCAGACTTGTCTGGCCATTTCTGACCCTTTTCCATGGGTCCCGGCCAGAAGGTGCTTTAGTCTTGTGGCAGCTTTCAGGCCTTGCTTTGGGCCAACCCCTTTTGGGTGGACTTTTGTCCACAAGGGGATGGGTCACTTCAGGTGTTTGATTTAGAAGTTCTATTCTTTGTGTTCCGTATTGTATATTCACTGTATTAAAGTCCCTTTTCATTAAAAAAAAAAAATCATAGATGCAGGGAACAAATTTGATGGCCGCCAAAGGTGGGGACTGCCATCCCCCCCTGGGGGAAACAGGAAAGAGGTGAAAAGGGGCAACATTGCAGATATAAATATGTAAATCATGGGCACAGAACGCACAGCAGTGACAGTGTTGTGCTGCACATTCAAAAGTTGCTGAGAGAAGATCTTAAAAGTCCTTATCATAAGAAAAACAGTTTTTGTGCTATATTTGGAATGGATGTTGATAGACTCACCGTGGCGGTCACTTTGCAATATATACAAATACCAAATCATTAGGCTGCACACTAATGAAATGTGCTATACCGATTATTCCTCAATTAAATAAAGGAGTGAATGGGCCCAAAAATATGGCCCAGACATTTGAGAAATCATTCCAACTTAAAGGAGAACAGAAAAAAAAAAGAAAGAAAGAAAAGAAAACAAAGAAGGTATCAAGAAAACTTCCAAATAACACACTTTCTATTCCTAGACAGAAAAATTATATCCATCAAGCATGATCAGGATGGAGGGGGAAAAAAGACAAGAAAAACACTTAAAAATTAAAAATTTTACAACCAAAGTTAAATATTAGAAGTGGCAGAGAATGCAACAGTCTGTTACTTCAATTTACCATTAACTGTAGGATACACCATGGTTTTTTTGAACCACTAAGAAAGAAAAATGCCATCAACTGAACTGCATGTCAGCAATTTTTTCTCTTCTACTACGAGAAACCCAATTTTATTCAGTGACAGTTTACCCAATAAATGACAATTTACTCAACTGAAAAAGTACTTTGCCATGAGTCGTCTGCAGCAAGGTACAACGATACAATTAACAGTACGTGTTGTGTGGAAATTCCAGGAAGGGTCCTTAAAAGGAAGTAAGTTGACTTCCTCCTTCCTGCTGCCTCCAGGCATGGATAATGATGACTGGAACCCCAATGGCCAAGACCTTGAGGACAGAAGCCATGTACTTTGGGGGCAATTAACAGAGAAAAGCCAGGCCCCTGATGATTTCATAGTGCTACTGGGCCAGCCCTGAACAGTTTTCCTCCAATCTTACCTTACATGAAAGAAAACCAAGCCATTTAAGCCACTGAACCACATGTTCACATATACTCTTAGATAATTCAAAAGATAAAGTTAAATAAAAAGATAAAGTTAAGGAAATCTCCAAGAAAATGAGTTGAAAAAAAAGGAAACAGAGGGTAAATTCAGGAGATCCAACATCAGACTAAGAGAGGTTCCTGGAAAAGAAAACAGAGAAAAAGAACGAAGGACTTAAGTACATTTTCCAAAACTGAGAAATAATAATATAATTAAAAGTGCCTACCAAGTTCCTGGCTCTAAAAAAGAAAAATTAAAAAAAAAAAAAAAAAAAACAAAAAACACCCCCAAAATTCAGCAAGTTGAAAATTAAAAGCATCAAGATAATGAAGAAATGAGAAAGTTCCAGAAACAATGAAAACCAAATTACATAAAACAGGAGAGAATCCAGAGGCTACCA
>NW_004567135.1:11133583-11178231 GCF_000260355.1 Condylura cristata | reverse complement strand
ATTTCTTGGGAAGGCAGTAGAGAATATGCTCCAGCAAAATGAGGGGGCACCAAAAAAAGAGAGAAATACGAGCTCTAGGAAACAGTAGAATCAACATAGAAGGTGTCAGGATTATGACAGAGGCAGCCCGGAGAATAACCAGTACAAACTGGAGGAGAACAGGGCCTCCATGAAGTAGCCTGTGCTGACTTACAGTGAGTTTATAGTAACTGAAGTTCAAGTTAATTTTTTAGTCTCCCCATCTGTATTCCTATAATGTTCTTCGTTAAGACTTAAGGCCTCCCTGGTAACGCAAAGGGCCACTGTGAAGCTGTGTGCACGAATTTGATGCCCTGCCAGGGGCTGATCCACACGGCGCGGCAGACCTCTCCTGACCCACCCACTGCTCCCCTCAGCTGTGTATTCTGTCAGTCTGCTTGTTCTGCTCCCCACACTGTCTCTGGGAAATCCTCTCACCCCCTGCACCTCTGGCCTGTATCCCAGTTTATATGCATAAATAATAAATAAATCTGTTAAAAAAAAAAAAAACTTCTTACATATACTCAATGGAATATTACTCAGCAATCAAAAAAGATAACTCATGCCTTTTGCAGCAACATGGATGGAGCTGGAAGGGATCATGCTTAGTGAAATAAGCCAGAAAGAAAAGGAAAAATACCAGATGATTTCACTCATAGCAGGAATATAATGGACCAGGTGAGAAAATAATAATGAACAGCTATATATCAGAGACATTTTATGGGGATGGAGTGGAGAATGGGATCAAAAACAGCAGAGGGAGGGAAATGCACTGGACTATGGTGATGGCACATGGGTGAACTGGTGGTGGGAAGCCCACAGGGATTACAACTGAGATGGAAAAGGGCACAAAATGATGTAAAAATAAACTATTATATTATTTAAAATAAATAATTAGATAAATAAATAAATTTTTATGAGTGAAGTCTGAAAAAAAAAAAAAAAAACCTGTACCAGAAATGAATTGTAACTCTAACACACTTTCTGACGCTGCTGGTCAAGCTAAACTATCAAAACATGTGAACATTTTGCTGTTTTAATTAAATTATAGGACAAATGGTTATTTTACTAAGATGATGAAGGGAACATGGTATGACATACCTAAGGTTTTACCACCTTCGTTGAAAAAACACACAAAGCCACAGTCACGCTATCACAGTATAAGCACATTATTTACAACTAAGGACATAAAATCCATTAAGTTCATCACCTCTGGAGGAGGCCAGGGTGAGGAAACATTGGGGGAAGAATCTGATGCTTTTCATTCTCAGGTTCTTGGTATGAATTAATAATACAGAACTACGAACATGCACTGAGATTTAAAAAGGAAGTATCACCTATTTTCCATTTCATGTAGACTAAAACTCATCAGGACCTTCCAGAATCTACCTCCCCTTTCCAGTTTTTTTTTTGTTATTATTTCCTCTCTTGACCCACAACTCTCCCCACTTCCGCCCACCTCCTTCTGCCTCTTCCAGGCTGCAACAGTCTTTCCCCAGCCTCTGCCTAACAGACCTTGCATATCCCCCAGGGGCTGAGGTCCAACTTCTACCCTTTGCAGAACAAGTTTCTTGCAGAGTGACAAACCAAAGCACCTGAAAGATCAGGGACCCGGGGCTTTTCTAGTATTTCCACCTCCTGGTGAGCCCACCCCACATGCTGGCAAGAGGGGTGGGGGGAAGCCCCTAGCCAGGGGCTGTCAGCCACCTGGAACTCACAGATACATAACCTAGGAAAAGTGAAGCTTTCAGAGTACCAAGATTGCCCGGGCCCAGAATCTCCATTGTCTCCCGGACACAGGGCATTGGGCTGTGGGTAGAGCCACCCAGGCCCAGTGTCTCCCCTCTCAACTATTCAAAGGCTCCACTGGCTGTACAGAAGGATTCCTGCACTTCCTCACCTCTGGCTTAGTCTGCACTTGTCTGACTCTCTTCCCTACATCCTTTTCCCATGTGGCATGTAATCTCCCAGGGCAGATACTATGCCTCCTGGTCTTAGAGGGATGTCTCAAAAGAAGGGGGTGCTCTCCACAGGCACCTGTGAGGGCAGAGGGAAGGAGAGGCAGCAGAGACCATGTTTATGGGTTGAGGTGCTTGAGAAGCTGGCTGGGGGGTGCTTCTCTGGGGATGACCTGACCCAACCTCACAGTCCATACTCCAAGTCCTGTCTCCTCCAACACACTCTGGCTCTTGAGGACCTGCATTCATGCCCCAGGCCCTGAAACCATCCAGGAGTCAACATTCGGGATGGAGGACTAGGTCCACACGCTGCCTCCTGCCCCTCAGTGTCCCCAGTGGGCTTCCATCCCCTTCCACAGCCTCCAGTCCAGGAGTGGAGCTGCCTTTACGGCAGACGAGAAGGGCCGCCTTCTACTAGGTCAGCTCTCTGAGCCCTCTGGCCCCACACCTCATCTCAGCCCCTCAATACCGAACGGACATCTGCCCCTCCCGTCCCAGATTTCCACCTGTGGCAAGGACGCCTTATGGCCACTCTTCCTTGCGATCACTGCCTACAAGGAGGAAAAAGGAGCTGATCAAGGGCTTACCCAGAACTTCACAAGAAAGAAGGCATTGGAAGGTCCTCGTTCAAAAAGCTCCTTGAGCCCACCCTTTTTCTCCGGGAATTTGTCATAGATCTGGCGGATGTCTACGGCTTCGAGGTAGGGGTCACTGTAGCTTGGGCTGGACTGGCCAATGTGAACGAACAGGTGCTTGTTGTACTGTGGAGAGAATGGTGGTTGGATGGGGACTGGAGGGAGGCAGGGAGGCAGCGGGGCAGGGGGAAAACAGACCAGAGCTCAGATCCCAGCCATGTGGCCTGCAGTAACCGGCTTCCTTCCCCAGTGGGAAATGGGAGGCAGTAAAGGGAGGAGCAGGAAAGCCAAGGTACCGAGCTGAAGCACTCCAGGGCCTGGCACCTACTGGGTCCTAAATAAACCGGGTGTTGTCACTGTATTGTTCTTAGTCCTGGCTCTATGATTAAATATTCTTAAGCACCTCATTTTCTCCCTGGGTGTCTTTGGTGTCATCTGCATGCGATGAGAAGGTGTTGTCCAACTGACCTGCAGCTGGAGGTGGGGGTGCCCTCACAGATACCCTGCTACCACCCCAGTTATTTCATTGTACACCAGGACTTGGAGTCAGCATCTGACTAATGGGTTCCTCGGGTCAAAAAGTTAGTTAAGTTTGAAACTATCAGAGTGGAATGTCTGTGAAGCTCCCTGTCACCCCCTCCTCCAGGTGCTACTCCGACTTCTGCAGGTAACGGAGGCCACCAGGACCCAGGCACTGTGGGGCTGGGGAGGCTCAGAGGAAGTGGGTCAAGCACAGGGAGCCCCTCGGCCTCCTGCCGTCTGCTCAGAGCCACAGGGAAGGGGGTGAAACAGCAGGGGCCCCCCCGGAGATGGGGTGGGGCAAAGAAACCAGGGAGGGTGTTTCGCTGGGGTGGGAACAGTAAAGCAAGAAGGGAGAGAGGGAGGTGAAGTGAGGGGAGAGGAGAAAGATGGAGTGAGGAAGGGAAGGGAAAGAGTAAAGAGGGCACGGGTCAATCGGAGGCAAGGTGGAAAGGAACATGAACCCCAAGTTAAGGCCAGGCTAGGGCAGGGCAGAAGAGCAGGGCAGGAAGCCAGAGCAGGTATGAAGAGCTGAGCAGGTGCCCGGCCAGACACCGACGGGACCTACCGTATCAGGGTCCTGCTGCTGCTCCAGGAAGGCAGAGAACTCCAACATCCAGAGCTTGGAGCTAGCCACGCTGCGGCCCTGCCACGGGGGTGCTGGTGGCGACGGGGCGGGTCCTGCAGGAGTCTCAAACCCTGCGTGCATTGAGGAGACGCGTGGGAAGCTGTCCACCCCAGGGGTCCCTGCCAACGTCCTCTGCAAGGACCCCGGCCCACCATGGAGACAGACCCCCTGCTGGCAAGGGGCCCGCCTGCCTCCAGGAACTGGGCCTCCAAGCAGGGGTGATGGAAGGGGGGCAGAGCTCTGGCTGGAGCGTCCAAGAGCAGGCCCCGGTGGGGACAGCTCAGCCAGGAACTAACTCAAGGGAGAGTGGATGCTGGCCTGGGGGACGTGATGCCCGCTGGACTGAGGGCGCTTGGAACGGGCACTGCTGGGCTTTGCCCTTGAGCAGCCCCTCGTGCAGCTGTGGCAATGGCCAGGAAAATTATCACAATGACATGAGAGGTGGAAGTTTCTTGTTTGGGCCCCATTGTCTCTCCGGCCCTGAGAACAGTGCCTAGCCCAGAATGGGTACTCGGTGCACGCCGGCTAACGTGGCAAAATGAGTGTGATAAAAATCTGATGAGGGCCCTCCCTGGTGGCGCAGCGAGTTAAAGCACAGCACAAAGAAGCCAAAGCCACTTCCGCATGAGTTCGATTCCCACCTGCCCTGGAGGAGATGCACATGGCCAGGCAGACCTCTCCTGACCCGCCCGCTGCTCCCCTCAGCAGTGTACTTCATCGTTCTGCCTGTTCTGCTCCCCACTCTGTCTCTGGTGAATTCTCTACCCTCCGCATCTCTGGCCTGTACCCCAGTTCTGTACGAATAAATAAATAAATCTTTAAAAAAAAAATCTGATGAGGTGTGTAGTCTGCACCACGGAGGGGACCCAGGTCCACCTGGGGGGTGGGGGGTGGGGCCCAGTTAGTTTTTCTATCAAAGGTGACATCTGAGTAAAGTGCAAGTAGGGGGAGCAGGTGAAGACAGGGAAGGGCCCCCCACTCCCCACCCCAGCAGAGGGCACAGCAGAGGCACAGGCCTGGGGCTGTGAGCAGCTGCCTGAATCGGGAGCTCAGTCTTGGGTGGAAGTGGGGAAGACAGGGAAACGGAGCTAAGGAGCCAGGCCTCGGGAGCTGGGCTAAGATGACCTGTAGCCTGAGAGTTGAGGAGAGGACGGAGGGGCTCAAGCAGAGCAGTGAAATGGCCAGATCCGCATTTCTGCAGGACCCACTCTCTGTGCATAAGACGACCCGGCAGAGGAGGTAGACCAGGAGCCCAGTCCTTGCAGCCCCTTTCCCGACAGAGCAAGCAGCCTGAGCTGAAGCTGTGTGGTGGGGTGAGAGGGGACACAGCAGGGACATGGTGGGGCCCAGCCCGGGACTGGGTGACTGGTGAGCGTGCCAGGAGGACATCACGCCCCAAAGCAGGTAACTCGGCAGCACACGGAGGAAGGAGACAGAGGACCGTGCTGGACACATCGGCCCATCCCTCACTGCCCGGCTCAGCTCTGCCTCCGAGACCGGTGCGACCCGGCACCTCCCACGCACCAAAGACAGGGCCAGTCATGGCTCTGCCCAACACACAAGGAAAGGCCAAGCGCTAGGTGGAGGGTTCCAGAGCGCTGGGCGGGAGGGGGCAGGGGCCCAGGCAGAGCCAAAGCCCAGAGGCAGGAAGGGGGGAGGAGAGAAGGGGAAGGTTAACAGGAAGGGCCGTAAAACTCTGATAGGGTTCGGCTTGCTGTATCCAGGAGGCAGCAGGCGCCTGAAGGACTTTAAACCTCAAAGCAGCAGAGTAAGGGCAGAGGCTTTAAAAAGGTCCCTGGGGGCCCTCCCTGGTGGCGCAGCGGGTTAAAGCACTGCACTGAGAATCTAAAGCCACTTCCACATGAGTTTGATTCCCGCCTGCCCCGGAGGTGCCCACATGGCCATGGCGTGCCAGCCCTCTCCTGGCACGCCCGCTGCTCCCCTCAGCAGTGTACTTCGTCCATCTGCCTGTTCTGCTCCCCACTCTGCCTCTGGTGAAGCCTCTCACCGCCCCTGAGCCTCTGGCCTGTACCCCACCTCTCTA
This sequence comes from Condylura cristata, assembly GCF_000260355.1. Classification (NCBI taxonomy): domain Eukaryota; kingdom Metazoa; phylum Chordata; class Mammalia; order Eulipotyphla; family Talpidae; genus Condylura; species Condylura cristata. The sequence goes on along the minus strand of NW_004567135.1, from coordinate 11,172,429 downwards.
TGTACAAATAAATAAATCTTTAAAAAAAAAAAAAAAAGGTCCCTGGGGATGAGACAGGGTGAAGAGAGGCGCAGAGATGGGAACTGCAGCTGAGAGGAGCCGCTGCAGACATGCCCGCGGGCACTCGGAGGGCCTGAGTGCAGCCAGGGAGGCCAGAGAAAGGACAGGCCCGAAAGGACAGGCCCAGCAGAGGGGTGGGCCGCAGGGGCCGAGGAAGGGCAGGGCTGCCCGTGAGGGAAAGCCAGGCCTTTGTGGGCCGGAGGTGGTCCCCCGTCAGAAAAGGGAGTCAAGGGCAAGGCTCCTGTTAGCAGGAGCAGAGACAGCCCATCGCCTGAGAGCGGGGAAGGGGTCCTTGCCCTCGGCCAAGCTCTGTCCGCCTGCCCCACCTATGCTCCAGGTGCCCCTAGACGAGGTCCCTCTGCTAGCAAGGGGCACTGGCAAGAAAGCTGAGCTCCGTCCACACTCCCATCTTGCAGGAGGAGACCGCTGTGTCTCCCAGAGGACGCCATTCCAGCCTCGGGCACCGGGACACTATAGCTCACCGCAACAAGAGGGATCCCTACTGGCTTCTAAGCGGAGGTTCACGCCCTGCGAGTCCTTGGCCAGCAATCCCGAGCACCAACAGGTGTGTGCTGGAGGCGCGTTACCGCTGGGGCCAGGGGATTAGGATGTGAGGTCTGAGCACGCACCAAGGAGCCATCTAAGGGGGCAGGGGGCATCGACCGTCGGGGGCTGGGACGTGGGGTAGACGCCGAGAGGGCAAGGAAGTTGCACAGAGACACCCACCTGGCAGGGGCAGTGCAGGCTGGACGTTGTAGGTTTGTTGAGAGAAAGGTTTCACACTGCGGGGGACAGGAGAGGAGTGTAAGCCTGGCAGAGCACAGCCAGAGAGCCACGCGTGGGCCCACCCCGCCAGTGGTCTGCTCAGCACTGGTCTTAGAGTTTGGCCCCCCACTCCGGCCCTAGCCACTCACTAGGTCCCGTTCCCAGCCTCCCTCTCGGAGTCCCAAGCTCTGGCCCTGCCAGACACTGGACAGACTGGAGCTCCGGCTTTCGTCAGCGCAGGCACCTCCGCTGGAGACCGAGCTGATGCCTGAGGGCAGCAGAGCTTCACCCCTGAGCTCAAGGCCGTCCTGAGAGGGCCCCCTGGGCTGAGCCACACAGCCTAAGTTTATGGGCTCAAGTTTAGCTGGTGGAGCCAAAGGCAGAGGCCGCCATACTCACTCGTGGGACGTTCCGGCTTGGCCTGGCAAAGCTCCTTGCCAAAACTGAGGAGGCAAAAAGTACAGAGTCAGCACAGACCCTTGTGCCGCGGGTGGGGGCGAGACGAGGCTGGAGGTCGGAACCGTGGGAGGCAGGGAGAAAGGTCAACTAGTCTAGTGCTAGGCTGGAGCAGAGTCCCAAGTGTCGGGGAGAAGCACCAGCTTTGGTGAACACGGTGCACCCTTCCCTGGACAGAGCCGTGACACACGAGGCCCCGAGTGGTCCTGCGGTCAAGAAGCCCGCTTCGGCCCCGGTGTCCCCAACTCACTCACATGCAGGCTCCCTGTGCCCTAGTCCACATCCCCGTGGACTAGGGAGAAGCTTGCACTCACCACACACCAGGGCTTCCTGCCCGTGCCCAAGGCCTGGGGCGCTGTGTGGGCCCGCAGGGGTGACCCACTTAGCCCCCAGAGCTAAGAAAACCTGCGAGTACAGTCCTGGAGACAAGGAGCCCTTCGGGGCCATTCTGACAATATGCGCGACATGGCCGTGGCTGAGAAATTCTAACTCAAACCAGAGTCTAACCCGTACCTGGACATCAGTCCCCCCAGGTGGGCGGGCAGCCCCTCGCTGCAGCCGCGAACCTGTCACTCAGCTACCGACATCGGCTAGTGCAGCAGCTGTCCCCAGGGAGAGGTCTGTTGCGCCACTGCCAGTTACCCCAGAAGGTGGTTCCAACACCAGCGGGGACGTGACCCCTCCATCCTTGGTCCCTCCTTCCCCCTGGCTTTCCTGGCCTGGAGGATGCAAGAGTAACGAGTTTGGCCTGGCCAGAGCTTCAGGCGCTTCAGAAGGGGGAGGCTCCAGGCAGCCCCACTTACCCCTGAGACTGCTGGGTAGCCTGGGCCCCGGCTGAGGGCCATTTTATTGTGGAAGGCTGTGGCGGAGATGATCTGTGCGGACGACATGGTAGCCATGCTCTGCAGGGCCTTGTCCTTAGCTGCCTGATCCTGGGGGAAGACAGTGGAAGGGGGGCCTCAGCGGTGGTCACTCAGACGAGGCGGGTCCGAGCTTGTGGTCAGGGAAGCTGTCCCACTGCTTGTGGCCAGGGCCCTGGAAGAGGCCCCAGGGACCAGGTTTAAGCCCTCGCAGTGTTGTTAACTTGTTCTGTGGCTGAGCGCACGTCACTGGGCGGTCGGTTTCCTCATCGGTCAGAGCGACATACTACTGGCCTCGCCCACCGTGGCTATCTTATGAGGACTTAGAGAGAATCTGGAGACCGTCTGCCAGACCTTAGCTTTCACCTGACTTAGCAGGAGAATACCTTGAACAGAGCCCTGTCTGATAACTTCTACCCAAGCATCTCGGCTGCTAACGTTTGCCAACGAATTGGCTGTGGGCACTTTTGCAAGCGAGGGACCTTCTAAAAGGGCACCATGAAGAATGAGAATAGGACAAAACCGATTTTCTTTCGTGGATTGTTAACTAAGCGCTTGTCTCCCAAGTGTTTCTCCCCTTGACAGTACTCCACATTATATTTTCAGTCATCGAATCTACCGAGGGTGAAATCAGAGCGCGTCAAGTCAGCTCACATAGTACGATCCCAGAAAAGGGCACGTCGGCTTGCTTGGCTTCTTATTTCGTCAAAGGAGAAATGGAGCCAAACTTACAACTCACTGCTGACGGTTCCTTCCCTGGCGAAAGTGCCTTGCAGCCAGTGACTCACACGGCACATGTGGTCATGGCAGAACTACCCAGAACCTTCAACAATAGGGGCCCTTAGGCCCTGCTCACTCCAGCACACCTGTGGTTCCCAAACCCTGCCTTACAGTAGATGAGGCGTACATATTTGCTGGGTGCTTCTGGGGTGGGCAGGAATGGTCTTTTTGGTCACAGGCAGGCAGGCCGCACGCTCCCAGGGCCTCTCCTACAGGCCTCCTCCTGCACCGTGGCCACTGTGACACTCCCTCCCCTTCCAAGTGAGCACCCACAGCCTGCCCTCTGCGGGACCAAAGACCCAAAGACCCCAAAGAATGGGTTCAGCTTGCACAGGTGCTGTTAAGGAGCATCAGGGGCCCTCCCTGGTGGCGCAGAGGGTTAAAGCACAGAACTTAAAGGCACGGCTGCTTCGGATCGAGTTCAGTGCCCGCCCCAGAGGTGACCCACATGGCGCAGCAGACCTCTCCTGTCTCACCCGCTGCTCCCCTCAGCAGTGCACTTCTTCCATCTGCCTGTTCTGTTCCCCACTCTGTCTCTGGTGAGTCCTCTCACCCCCTGCACCTCTGGTCTGTACTCTAGTTCTGTATGCACAAATAAATACATCTTTTAAAAAAAAATGTACAAAATGATGTAAAAATAAACTTTTTTAAAATAAAAAAAAAAGGAACACATTTGTTAGGAACACATCAGCACGACAGCACTGGTAACAGCAGTAATAATAATTTCTTATACTTGTATGAGTGCGAGTCCTACCCCAGACTCCTTAGCCCCTGAATCTTCAAAAGCAGCAAGGCAACATTCCATATGTGAAAAAGTTTATGAAGAATGTATCTTGAACCAAAATAACACCACGAATAAGGCTTGGAACACTCAGTTTCATGGAGGCTAAAAGGCTGGATCATGGCAACTCAAAAGCTCTGATTAGAAACCCGATGTTTATTACGATGAATTTTTTTTTTCCCATAGGAAAAACTAGTCATTCTTTAGGAACAAACTTAGACCCAGCCCTGTCCCAACTGACAGCCAGCTGGGGAGTGACAGGTGCCTGTGGCTCACAGGTGCGGTGGGGGAGACCCCAAGTGGCCGAGCCACAGCCTGTGAGGAGGCACCACGGGCCATGGGGCGCCACAGGACTGAGGGGTCCAGGTGAGGCACGGCCAAAGAGCACAACACAAGAGGCCCGTTCATGCCCTTTTGGGGAGACATTCTTGCTCATGTGGTGCAAGATAGCCCGGGGAAAGTAAGCATGGCCTCGCTTTGATTCTGAGCACCAAGCACTCCTGCATGGCTGGCAGGACCTGCGGAATCTCCATCTTAACGTGAAGAAACAAGCTCAGAGAATTTCAACGAGTCGGGTGTTGGGGGGCTGAGACAGGGCCATGGCTGTCTGCACTGGCACAAACAGACCTGCCTCTGGGCACCCCAAGGGTCGACGGCATCCACCTCCATCAGGGAGGGCACACGAGACCATTTTGAGAGGTGGGGCATTCTTACCCCCCCCAACCCCGTCCTTTGGGGCCAAACTCGGGGCCCTTGCTCCTCAGTAAAGAGCTAAGTAAAGAGCGAGCTAATAGGCACAACGCGTGCCTCTTCCCAAGACGCTGGCTCTGTTCAGGAGGGAACACCTGGCCGGCCCGGGCCCTCTCCCTCTGAGAGGCCAGGAATGACGCAACAGGCCGCACCACACAAGCCTGTAGACCCCAGTGATTTGTCAACTGCATCATGAGGCGGGAGAGCTCCATCCGCTCCATGTCAGCAACTGGCATCCCTTCCCGGATAACTGAGCTAAACAAACGATGGAGTTCAGGAAGCCACGTCCTCCGTGGGCTGGGACAGGAACCAGCACTATGGGGCGTGACATCAGTGACCAGAGCCACAGAGTCACTGAATTTTGGAACTGGAGGTGACCTCAGATACTACCCTATGACCCCCTCATTTTACAGACAGGAAACTGGGTGGAAGGGGAGGAGGGCCGGGGCTCATCGGAGCTCCCACGGCAGAACCGGCCCTGGTGACCCTGAGGACTTCCTGCTGACCTCCCCACCCACCAGGGAGCTTCATGACTTTGTGTCCCAGACACCTTGAGAACATGAAGATCCTCTGAGCGGGATCTCCCCACGAAAACACATATATGTGAAACTGGCCTATTCGTTAAGGGGTCCATGTCTGTCCAGTGCTGCACAGAGGCTGTGGGCAAGGAGGAGGCCATTCCTTGAGGCAAATAGGAACCAGACAGGCCCCAAGGATTAAAAGTTCCCCTCAGTGGCTCTAGACACCTGATCGCCTGCTGGGGTCCCAGTGAACCAGAGGCCAGGCAGAGGGGAAAACTGGGGGGAGCAAGCTGGACTCCAGGGCCTGGGGGTGTCCTGGGGACACATGCCAGTCTGAGAGAAGGGTCAGCAGCTGCAGTCCACCCAGCTGTCCCGGGGACAAAGAAGCGGGTTGCTGGACACAACTGTGTAGGATAGGGGACAGCTGGGTGGTGGCAGGAATGGAGCAGGCCAGCAGTGGGGTGTGGCTTTGAGTCCCCGCCCACTCATTCCAAGCTGCCAGGGTCAAGTTCATGGATCACCCAGCCAGATGGAGCTTCCAGGTCACTGAGTTTTAAACTAGGTTCCGAAATTTCGGGTTCAAGAGCCAGAGGCCGCAAGAGGTGAACAGGAGGAGAGGGTCTCTGGCTTACTCCCTGCCAAGCTAGTTTTGACCAGAGATAACACTTCTGATAACACATCAGGGGATGTTTTTTTTTTTTTTTTGGGGGGGGGGGCCCAGAAACAAAAGGGTTTCCACTGCCTAAAAAACTATAAACCACTGGCCAAGTCCAAGGCCCCAGATGTTAGCTTTTCCCACCAAGTAGCTGGCCGGCTCCGCTAGTAACGGCTCTGTATGGGAACTCACTCTCCTGGTCTCCTGGTGTTCACCAGAACAGCCCCTTGACTCCCAGACCAAAAGGCCTGAGTGGTAGGGAGCAGGACTAGCCAAGGGGAACCCATCAACAGCTGGCACCCCCATAAAGATGTAGGGCCCAAAAGGAGGGGCTGGCTACGAAAGGGGAAGGAACTGCCAGGCCCAGACAGCAGGGGGGACGCATGTTGTCGGCTCCCGCAATAGCATCAAAAGCGCCCCACAGGCCCTCCCTGGTGGCGCAGCGGGTGAAAGCACAGCACTGAGAAGCTAAAGCCGCTTCCACATGAGTTCGATTCCCGCCTGCCCTGGAGGTGACCACATGGCACGGCAGACCTCTCCTGACCCGCCCGCTGCTCCCCTCAGCAGTGTACTTCGTCCATCTGCCTGTTCTGCTCCCCACTCTGTCTCTGGTGAATCCTCTCACCGCCCCTGAGCCTCTGGCCTGTACCCCAGTTCTGTATGTACAAATAAATAAATCTTTAAAAAAAATTAAAAAATCGCCCCACAGCAGTGCCTCCGTGCCCAGCCTCCTGCGGGGGTCGGCGGATGGCACAAAGGGGCCGTAGCTCAAGGAGGTCCTCAAGAAATGGGATTTGAGGGGTCATCCACTGCCCTAAAACACGTGATCCGGGCAGCCAATGCCTCTGAACTGGAGAGGCGGTGGGGCTCAGCAGACACCCCAGAGCGCCTAGATGCTGTGGGAAATCTGGGTGTGCCCCTCCTGTGCCATGGGAGAGAGTGAACCCGTGTCCTCTAGCCCCAGAGGCATGCTGACACTGCAGACAAGCACCCGAACCCGAAGGGAATAGAGCCCCGAGTCCCGGGGAGCTGGCCCCCCAGTGCCTGAGGCGCCCCGCTGCTGTGGTTTCCTTACCTTTAGCTTGGCCTGGATCTCGCGGGCTTTGCGACGAGCCAGCACCTGGATGTGGCTGGAGACCTGTGGCAGGAAGAAGAGGTTCCTGTCCCTCCCTCCCAGGACTCCTGGGCTCCCCCACCCACCCACAATCCTTAAGCCACATCTGTGGAATCGACGAATGGATGGAGACCACCGATGACAGCCCTGCCTTTTCCAGACAGCGCAGAGTTGGTACCAGCTCCAAGGCAGTGCAGGTGCTCTGCTGTCTGTTGGCCCTGGGTAAGGTGGGCGGGGGATTGCAGGGGAACAACCATCTGTGGCACCCAACAGACACAGCCCTGCGCGTGGCCCAGAGAGCCCGTGTGTCCAGCCCAAGGCCTGGCCAACGGCGGGGCGGACGGTGCCCATCCGCGTGCCGGTCTCCCCGGGCCCACCTGCTTCCGAGTGCGGGTCTTCCCTGTCCGGAGCTTGATGTAGCGGGCGATCAGCTCATTCCGACCTGCAGAGACACCGACAGCCGCTTAGCGGGAGGACAGCAGGCAGGCTAGCAGGAGTGTGTAAGGGGCCCTTCCTTCACTCTGCCCACCCAGAGTGGCAGCTGGGGTGAGATTCTCTGGTTCCTCCCGCCTTCCTGGACCCCAGCAGTGTCCCAGCAGCAAGAGGAAGCTGAGGCGTTGCTGGGGCCAGGTAACCTGGGAACAGGGCTGTGGACCTCTGGCTGGCACGCAGCTCTCGGGGTGTCCTTACAGCCTCCCTCGACCCCATCCATCCTACAGCAGCCAGAGCTGCCTCTCTGCACCCGCCTTCTTTTGAGGCCTTCTGCGCCCCAGGGGGGCTGCAGGGAAGCGCAGGGGTGAGGCCCTTCCCCTCTGCAACTCTCACTGTGCCTGCCACCTCTGTCAATGAGCAGAACCTGGCAAGATGGCTCGCTCACATTGCTGTCTGTGAGCGGCAAAGGGGTGTCAGTGCTGAGACACCGAGTGTACCCAGAGAGGAGGCCTAGGCCCTGAGGTTAGACGCAGACACCCCATGCTGACCGCACGCCCTGCTCCACGGCTGACCAGAGGGGCACCAGGGAGCACCGGGTGCTCGGAGGTGACGCCGAGCCCGAGAGATGCTGGAGCCCAGCAAGGAGCCACCGTGGGCCGTGATTCTAAACAAGATTACGAGGCGGTTTCAGAGAGCCCAGCGCCTGGCTGAGAGACACGGGCCCGCGTTGGCAGAGCAGGGCACGCACCAGGCAGGGAACACGGTGTGTTCAGAGGCCGAGGGGTCAGGTCAGGCTGGGTGGTCAGGTGAGCCTTAGCTGGACCTAGACCTCAGGGCAGCATCAGGCCAGAGTGGCAGTGAACCGAGGGGCCCGTCGTCACTTTCACGCTCCACCTCTGGGGCCAGAGGGCCCAGCCGCCCGCCTGCCCCGTCCGGCTGGGCCCGGAGGCCGTGGCTGAGTGAGGACGCTTCTGCAGGAGGCCAGAGAGAGGGCTGCCTGCCACTTGGCTGTCAACCAGCGAGCACAGCCAAGGTCAAGCTGGCCCCCCCCGGCTGACCTTTCACCACTGCCAAGACCGAATTAAGAGGCCACACTCAGGAGGGTCATCTGCCAGGAAGACATGCTGGTCCGAAGCACCCGCCTGTCTGTATCGGGGCAGACCGGACCGTGGAGACACCCCACAGGGGCTTGTCCGCACCTAAAACCACGGTCCAGCAAGGTGTCTCTGCGCAAAGCTTTCAGGGAGAGGTAGGCCACAGCTCCTTTGGCTGTCCAAGGAATGTTTGACAGTCCTACCTGTTGTCTAACTAGAAGTACTCGTGCTGCATGATGACATTTTCATGGGCAAGAGAGTCTAAGTCATCACCACTGAGGACTTTCACCGGTGAAGACAAGCCCTGGAACTGGGAGATGGGAACCTGGCTGCCAGCCTGCTGCACAGGAACGAAGGAGCACAGGACCCCAGCCAGTCCCTGTCCTCGCTGGCCCAGCCTTTTCTTCTTACGGTCTCTTTCCTCCAAATTTTTCCAGACTTAAGAAACAGGCTCCAACTTTGGCTCACTGGGTCCCTTCAGTAAAATGAACACCAGCGGGCCCTCCCTGGTGGTGCAGCGGGTTGAAGCGCAGCACTGTGAAGCTGTCAGCAGCCACTGCAGCGCGAGTTCAATCCCCGGCCAGGGAGCTGACCACCCACATGGCGCGGCAGACCTCCCCTATCCTGCCCGCTGCTCCCCTCAGCAGTGTACTTCAGTAGATCTGCCTGTCCTGCTCCCCACTCTGTCTCTGGTGAAGCCTCTCACCACCCCCCGCACCACTGGCCTGTACTCTAATTCTGTATGCATAAATAAATAAATCTTTAAAAAACACCTCTTTCCATATTGCAGGCAATTTTACCTACTGCAAACAAGGAAACTGGGGTCAGTCACAAAACCTCACCCAGATGGCCCACAGACTAACTGCCCAAGTTTTACTTGGGCACCTGTGAGTGGCACAGAGTGGTGCAGGAGCTGGGGAGCACCCGCCCCCCACGAGCTGAGACCCTTCTGCAGATAACTCTCGGGCACTGCTTCATTCTTTCTCCTTCTGGACTCTCGTTATATCTGTATCTTCAAGAGTACATATTCATCTTCTATTTCATCTACCTTCGTGCTTTTTCCAGAATTTTTCAGTTCCTCCACTGATCTTTTAGCTACCTCCAGGGCCTTTCCTTTCTCATTTAACGATTCAATCTCGTTCTTCCCTTGGCCGACGACTGACCGCTGTTTTTCAGAGCATTCTGCTCCTTTGAGTTCTTTAATTAAGAAGCTTCTGAATTCTTTATCTGTCAGGCAAAGAAATTCTTCCATGTCAGTGTCCCTGGGCTCTGGGAGCTGATTTTCTTTCTGTGATGTGTTGTTCTCGGGGGGCTTTGCCCGGCCACTTGTTTATTTCTTTCTCCCCATTGTTCACTTCCGTGTTTGTTCTTGGCTTAGGGCCATGAGCTACTGGTGCCCACTGGCCTGACTCCGGTGTGAGGCTCCTTACTCCGGACACCACGGGTCCTGGGCGTGAGTGCTTGCCCGGGCCACAGCCCTCTACCCTCTGGCCCGGGGTACAGGAGCTCCGTCTGCAGACCAGCCACCTTGACCTTGGCCACAGGGGCCCGCAGGGGCCTAACCCACCAAGCCAAGACTTGAATCTCTCCAAGTTGTGCCTCTTCCCTTCCTCTCTCAGGAATCCTGCCCTCCCTTGCTCCCTCAGCTCAGCCCATTATTCCACCCGGCTAGTTTGGTGTTGTCGTCCAGGGCGATGCCAGCATTTGCGAGCCCCTGGGTGGGAGTGAAGTGCTGGGTTTCTGTGGGTGTGCTCAGTCAAGGGGGACCAGCTTCCTTCCTGCCACAGAGGTGCACCTGGTCATTCTGCTGCCTGCGGCCAGCTGGCATCTAACCCAGACTCCTACAGACGGGCCTCGCTGCCGTGTCTCTGACACTCGTAGCAACAGAAACAACGGGAAGGTTTCTGAGCACTCCAGGCGCCCTGTGCTAGGCACTAGACTTGCAGCTTTACCCTTTCACTGCTCCAGGCACCTGGTGTGAAAGCTTCATTCTGGAGACAGGGAGGTGGCGGTGCAGACAGGTTTAGAAACTTGCTCGGGGTCACATGCCAGCGAGTGGTTGAGTGTCACTTCCATGCAGCCTCGTTCCTGAGTCCACCTCTCAATTGTGGCACATTATTGTTATTTAACACGGCGAGGCCAGGGGCCCCCAGAGGTCAGGGCTAACCTAAGGAAGAGGAGGCTGCGGCCCCGACCCAGTGAGCGGCTTATTGCCAGCCGCATGGTTTGCTGGAGTGCCAGGCGCTGTGAGGACATACGTTTCTGAGGCCTCACTGCTACTGCGCAATGGCTGCTTTGCTCCCAGGATGCGCTCCCCTGGCTCTGTAAGAGCGTTTTCTGCTCCTCCCTTCTGGATCCAGCTCCTGATGCTCTGGGGCTCAGCATGCAGTAAGCCCTTTGCGATGTCTGACTGCCGGCGCCCAGCCCCAGGTCCAGCAGGGAGAGCCAACCGCCTGGCCCAAGAGCCTGCCCACCTGTTCCCCCCTCTCTGTGTTACCCAGAGCTGGCAGGAGCCTGTGTGCTCTGGAGAGTCAGAGAAGCAGCGGGAAGGAGGGCGCAGAGGCCCCGAGAGCGAGCCGAAAAGCCACAGGGGAAGGACAATGCAGTAGGAAGCCTGCAGGAAACCCAGCAGGGCCGGTGGGAGACAGCCTGTGTTCTGGTCCAGCTCTGCTGCTGGCTGTGTAGTAACCCCAGGCTTACCCCTCGGGGGCCTGGGCTCACGGGCTGGGGAAGCATGAGGAAGCCAGCCTGGACTTCGCGGAGGCCAGCTGGGCAGCTGGGCATTGCTGTGCGGCAGGTGGCCTTGACCAACCCGAGAGGGCCAGGGTGGGGCTGGGAAGGACGCCCCCGCCAGCCCATCCCATCTGTCAGAGCACATGTGTCCCACCGCCCCCAGATCTCACCCACAGCCCCTCCCCACACGGGCAAGGACTGCCAGCCTCGGCTTAACCACAGGCTGAGGGCAGGACGTTCCCTCTCTAGGATCCACGCAGGGACACCCCCACTTTCTACCAACCCCAGTGTCCCACACACCCTGTTAGCCATGCCAGACTTGCACAGCCACATGCTACCACTGAAGTTATTGTCCCATGTGCAAAATCACTTCTTAGGTATTTACTTCCCTCCCTCTGCACCAGCCCTCGGCTCTGAGCCACAAACTTATGGTCCTGTTAGAACTAAAGCCCCTAGTTAGCAAAATTAAAAGAGGTCAAGAGCCCCGGGGCATGCACGCCCCCGCCCAGGGAGAGGCGGATCTGCACTTGAAGACCTTTGGCTCACCAGAGGCCTCTCACAGAAGTGAGTCTTTATATAAAGTCGCTGCTGCACCCCGTGGGTTGTGGCAGGGAGGAGGCCTGCTCTTCCCAATCCCACCCTAATCCTGTCGGTCCAGGGGCCCCTCTGTCCAGGGATCAGCTGAAGCTATAAACACCTGCAGCTGGGGGGTGGAGGCTATTTGTGGATAGAAACTTCTACCCGAAGCCTGAAAAGGCAGTGATTAGGCCTGATACCCGAGCTGTTACCACCACTGACCCTGGAGGCTTCTGGCGACACCCAACCCAGCCTGCAAAGCCTGTTGCCCCCCTCACCCCCCACCAAGTGAGTGCCACTACCTGCTCCAAGCCCTGGTGCCCAGGGCTTGTGCCTTTCTCACAGTCCTGTGCAAAAATGATGTGGGGTCTTCTCTTACCCCCCCGCCCCATGTCCCCCCAACTAATTGAGGTTCCTTGAGGGCAGGCATGTACGTGTCCCAGGCAGCTCTATGAGCAACTGCCCCTGCAGAGGTTGGAACACAAATGCTCCACATCAACAATCACAAGGGACATGAGAATCAGAACCTCGAGACATCACTTCACACCCGCTAGGGTAGCTTTTTTTTTTTTCCTGGAAAATAACAAGTGATGGCACAGATGCAAAGAAATGGGAACCTGAGCCCTCACCCGTGGCGCAGCGGGTAAGGACGCAGCACTATAAGCTGCAGCCTCTTCAATACAAGTTCTATCCCCGCCCTGGAGGTGACCCACATGGCGCGGCAGACCTCTCCTGGCCAGTCCTGCTCCCCTCAGCAGTGTACTTTGCCAGTCAGCCTGTTCTGCTCCCCACTCTGTCTCTGGTGAAGCCTCTCACTGTCCCTGTACCTCTGGCCTGTACCCCAGTTCTGTATGTGTAAATAAATAAATAAATAAATCTTTAATGAAAGAAAGACAGAAAGAAACAGAACCCTTGCGCATGGCTAGTGAAATGGAAAATGGTGCAGCCATGATGGACGATAGAGAGTTGGGTCTTCGCAAAGCTAAACATAGAATTACCACGTGACCCAGCAATTCCGTCTCTAGGTTTTCACCCAAATGAAGTGGCAGAAGGGACTCAATACCGGTCCACCCAAGTTCATAGCAGCAATATTTACCACAGCCCAAAGGTGGAAATATCCTCGTACCCACCAGTACCTACATAAAGTGTGGTCGAACATAAAATGGAATATTACTCAGCTATAAAAAAGAGACCAAAAAAAAAAAAAGAGAGAGACAGAACAAATGTGTGGCACGGGCCACAACAGGGTGCCCCTCAAAGACACTGAAGGGAACTGAGGCAGAATAAGACAGCCTGATCCAACTCCACGTTTCTCTACAACGGGCAACTTTGTAGAGACAGAAAGTAGATGGGAGGTTGCCAGTGCAGGGAGATGGGAGTGGGGGGTTGCTGTTGAGTGGGTTGGGGATTTCAGTTTGGAAAGATGAGAAAGTTCTGGAGAGGGGTGGTGGAGAGGGCAGTGAGGCAATACAAATGGACTTGGTGCCAGTGAGCAATACACTTAAAAATGACTGAGATGACTAATCGTATGGAATATTTTCTCACAATAAAAAAAAACCTCCAAAAAAGGGTGCAGTATTGTTGCCGTCCCCGTTTTTCAAAGAACACTGACACTGAAAAGGATAGCCAGCGTGCCCACGGCCACAGGGGCTGTGGCCGGGGAGCGGCTGTTTGCACGGGAGGCGCCCGGCATCCGGCCTCCGGCCTGCTGGCTCACAGGAGGCCTGGAAGCAGCTGGAAACCTCAGGGCTGCAGTGTTAACGGCAACAGAGGGCAAGGAACACAGCACAGGAAGCAGGGGGCAGGGGAGCTGAACTGCGGCTCACTGACCCCTGGCCCATCCCCTGAGCAGCAAGGACAGCGACCTGGGGCCGGCGCCCGCCACTTCCTGTGTGCCGATCACAATCGAGCAGCCTTCGCCTCTGATGGGTCTGTCCAGATCCCCTGCTGGGGTCCCTCACACACCATACAGAGCCCCACCTCTGGGCCAATGCTCCCTCTCTCCCTCCTTGCCTGGCACCTTCTTCCTCTACCCAGTTCAAGCCCCACTTCCTTCCAGAAAATTTGGAGGTAATCCAGCCCCCTCGTTTATGGGCTGCGCACAAAAGAGACGCCTGCCTGGCAGCCAGTCCACTTTCTACGATTGTTTCTCCTGCTCTCCCACTTAGACGGCGGCTCTAGAGCACAGGGCACAGGTGGCTCACAAAGGTGGGCACGTAGGAAGAACCGACAAACTGCTAACAGGAAAGGGAAGCCTTGGCACCAGGCAACCTGGGAGGCCAGGGAGTGGGGCAGAGAGACAGACAGAAGAGAGGCAAGTTCTAAAGTAACCTGCAGAGATGGCCAACAAGCATATGAAAAAATGTTCAACATCACTCATAATAAGGGAGATGCAAATTAAAACCACGATGAGATACCACCTCACCCCAGTGAGAATGGCACATCTTCAAACTAGCAACAACAAATGTTGCCGAGGATGTGGAGAAAAAGGAAGTCTCCTGCACTGCTGGCGGGAATGCAAACTAGTACAACCACTATGGAAAACTGTCTGGAGGTTCCTCAAACTGCTAAACATGGAGCTTCCCTACGACCCAGCAATCCCACTCCTAGGTATCTATCCAAAAGACACAAAAACACTGATTGAAAAAGATACCTGCACCCCCATGTTTACTGCTGCTTTATTCACAATTGGAAAAACATGGAAGCAGCCCAAATGCCCAAAAGTAGATGACTGGATTAGAAAGATGTGGTACATATATACAATGGAATATTACTCAGCAACCAAAAAAGAGAAACACATGTCTTTTGCAGCAACTTGGATGGAGCTGGAAAAGATCATGCTTAGTGAGATAAGCCAGAAAGAGAAAGAAAAATACCGGATGGTTTCAGTCATAGCAGGCGAGAAAATAACAAAAATAATGAACAACCATATACCAGAGACATTTTGTGGGGGTGGAGTGGGGGATGGGATCAAAAACGGGGTGGGGGAGGGAAATGCACTGGACTACGGTGATGGCACATGGGTGACTCGGTGATGGGGAACCCGCGGGGATTACAACTGAGATGGGAAAAAATGTACAAAATGATGTAAAAATAAACTGTTATAGAAAAAAAAAGTAACCTGCAGAAAGATGAGCGGCACCGTGGGCAGAAATGGACAAGTGCATCGAGGACGGAGCCAGCAAGAGGGAGAACACGAGCAGCCAGGCCCGGAGCTGAGCTGTGAGGCGGGCAAGGCGAGGGACGAGGGACTGCCCTGTGCTCACCTCCGCTCCACCCACCCCCGTGCCCCGCGGCCAGACTGGCTGAAAGAGGGCAGAGTGGCCAGAGAGACAGCGCCAGATTGAGGGTCACACGGTGACAGGGCAAAAATGAAAGCCGCCAAGACCAGGACAGGGCAAACGGTCCCTGCCGGGAGCCGGTACACAGTGTGGGAGGCTCGACTCAGAAATAACAGCTGCTAATCTGCCCCTCAGCGCTGCGCCCATCTGCTTGTCTGCCTGGCCCCTCGATGTCCTGCCCGGGGAGCAGCCCCAACCCCGCCCTGGGCATCTCCCGGCCGAGAACCGCCTCTGGGCACCAGGCGGTGACCTGCTCTTTCTCCTGAGGCCTGCTCCCGCCGGTTTGTTCTCAGGGCCCCACTGGCTGGCCCTCCTGCAGGATTGACTGTCTCTGGATGCAGAAATCGGGGACCAAAAAGTCCAGGGCTCTTGGGAGCTCCAGGTGCAGCCAGAGCACACGGGGGACAGTGAGAGTGGTCTCAAGGGGAGATGAGAGCAGCCGGAGCAGACGAGTCTGAGTCAGCCTGGCGACCGTCCCCTTTCTCGGCCTTCCTGGGGCCCGTCCCACACACCGGCTGAGCTCACATCTATATATACCTTCCAGCTGGACAGGTCAGCACTGTGGACAGCCCCTCCACCAGCTCCCTGCGTGTCCTGCCTTGGCAGAGCCCCTGTGCCTGGTAAGAAGAGATGGGGCCAAGCCAGCGTCTGGGCCCCAGCAGGGTCAGTACTCTGCGGACAGGTGCTGTGGGGGTGGGGAGTCATCAGACACCACCCAGCGTCCTCCAGGCCCCTGTCTGAGCCTGACCCACCTGGGGCCCAGGCCAAGCAGAAGGCAGGCAGGGGAAGGAGAAGGGATGCTGGGGCTGGATTTGCTAGGCCCACATAGGCCATTTGGGGTGATGGGGATCCCCCACTCTCCCGCTGACCCCCTGGAGACTCTGGGAGAAACTCTTAGCTCCTCTGGGTTCCCATTTTCACATCTGCAAGCAGGTTAAAATTCCTCTCTTCCCTCCCTTGACAAGACTAAAGAGATAGCAGGCGTCAAAGTGCACCAAAGCACCTGCTTTTTTTTTTTTTTTAATAATATAATAGTTTGTTTTTACATCCTTTTGTGCCTTTTTCCAACTCACTTGTAATCCCCATGGGCTTCCCATCACCCAATCACCTGTGTGCCATCACCACAGTCCAGTGCACTTCCCTCCCCCCACCCCATTCCCACTCCACCCCTGTAAAATGTCTCTGGTATATAGCTGTTCATTATTATTATTCCCCGCCCCCCGGGTCCTTTATTCTCCTGCTATGAGTGAAACCATCGGTATTTTTCTTTTTCTCTCTGGCTTATTTCACTAAGCATGATCCCTTCCAGCTCCATCCATGTTGCTGCAAAAGGCATGAGTTTATCTTTTTTGATTGCTGAGTAATGTTCCATTGTGTACGTACATACACATCTTTTTAACCCAGTCATCTGCTTTTGGGCATTTGGGTTGATTCCATGTCTTTCCTATTGTAAAGAAAGCAGCAATAAACATGGAGAAGCACCTGCTCTTATTACCATAGTTAACAGACTCCTGGCTCGCCCCCTCCTCTCTTTGCCTCTCAGGACGTCCAGACACCCCACCCTCTGGCCCACCTTTTCTCAGCATAAGGAAGCAGCACAGGCAGGGAACACCCACTGGGCCAGAGCCCCCTCCATCCCCCAGGCAACAGCTCCCTTCTGCCAAACAGAACCCCAACACCAGGCTGCTGGAGTCCACAGCCTCCCTGTGCCCAAACCATGGCTCGGCCACAACTGTCTGGCGACTGAAGATCGTCCCTTAACCCCAATTCCCTTGCATGTGGAATGGGGACAGAGAGAGCCACGTCTCTCAACTCAGCAGAACTAAGCACCCACCCAAATGGCCACCAGCGGAGGAACTGGACAAGCAAAATGCAGGCTCTGGGGCCAGTGGAGACCTCGTCCGTATTAAAAGGAGGGAAACTGACACAGGCTACAACCGTGGAAGTGCCTGAGAACCTCACTGCGGAGGCCAGGAAGCCAGCCCCTCACAGGAGGACAACAGGGCCTTCCACTTAGGGGAGGTACTTGAGAGTAACCCTATCCACACAGACAGGAAGCCCCGAGGTTACGGGGCTACGGGTGGGGGGAGCAAGTGTTGAATGGGTGCTGAGGCTCCCTGCAGGAAAACAGAAACGTTCTGTGGAGGGATGATGGAGAGGGCAGCACACACGTGAACGCCCTTTAGGCCACCGCCGTGTTCTTAAAAGTGGTTTAAACGGGCCCTCCCTGGTGGCGCAGCGGGTTAAAGCACAGCACTGAGAAGCTAAAGCCACTTCCGAGTGAGTTCGATCCCGGCCTGCCCCAGAGGTGAACCTGGGGCACGGCAGATCCCTCCTGACCTGCCCGCTGCTCCCCTCAGCAGTGTACTTTGTCAATCAATCTGTTCTGCTCCCCACTCTGTCTCCGGTGAATCCTCTCACTGCCCCTGCACCTCTGGCCTATACCCCAGTTCTGTATGTATAAATAAATAAATAATTAAAAAAAAAAAAAACGGTTGAAATGGTAAATTTAGGTGATATCTATTTTATCACCAAAAAAAAGGTCAGCATCCAAAGCCTGGTTCACAGCTGACACAGATACTCTCCACCTTCCAGACACCCACAGCACCCTCACTCAATCCCTCTGCTAACATCCGCACCCTGTGTTGGCCAGACCATGTGTCCCTGCAAAGCAGACAGCGGTGGGCCCTCCCTGGTGGCACAGCAGGTTAAAGCGTAGCACTATGAAGCTACCGCAGCCACTGCAGCATGAGTTCGATCCCCGGCTCAGAGGTGACCCACAGGGTGCAGCAGACCTCTCCTGTCCTGCCTGCTGCTCCCCTCAACAGTGTATTTCAGTCCATCTGCCTGTTCAGCAACCCACTCCATCTCTGGTGAATCCTCTCACTGCCCCCCACCTCTGGCCTGTACCCCAGCTCTGTATGCACAAAGTCTTTTTAAAAAATAAACAAAAATGTGCAAAATGATGTAAAATAAACTTTTTAATAAAAAAAAAAATCAGACAGCCGTATCCTGTACAGAGGTCTGGGCACCGGTCCTGGCTTTCCAGCCTGGGACCCCAACAGTTCTCCAGATAAATGACATGCTCCCCTGTACACCCACTACCTAGTCACACCTTCACACCTCAAGTCATGAGTCATACCCATCCTGTTCTCCAGGAAAGCAGCAGAAAGTTCTGGAGTCCCAGAGGCTCCATTCTGCACCAGCTCCAGAGTAACTGTGAAAGCCCCAGCCTCACCTGGCCCAGCAGGAGCTCGGCACACATCAGTTTCTCCCATGAAGCAATGATCAGCAGGACGCGGTCAGAGGAGGGGTGTTATGGGGCGAGTCAGGGCAGAGCCACGGGCAGAAATAAGTAAGACTCAGAGGTAGCAAGCAACCCCGGAGGTGGGCTGGTGAGGACAGACGAGCAGCCTGAACTGGCGACTGAGGACCAGAGCCGGGGCCCACGCCCACTCCCAAGGCTGCGTACAGAAGCCCCCATCCCAGGGAACCCAGCACTGAAGGCAGCAGAGTCCTCGGGCACCCCCAGACCCTTGGGGAGAACCCCGAGTGTCCCTCGCCACGACTCCCCCACGGCTGGGGCTGCAGCCGCGCCTCGGTTTCCTTACCGTACATCTTGCCCTCGTCCGACAGGATGATCTTGCGCCGGCCGCAGGGCGGGTAGATGGCCAGCGCCTCCTGGAAGCTCTGCTCGATGTCCGGGCTCCACACGCCCTCCGCATCATTGTCGATGGGCTTGTCCAATGCCTGGCTGCCCCCAGAGACGTTGCTCCCCTCGGGGGAGTTGGGAGAGCTCCACTCGTTGGAGGTAATGGTGCCGGCCTTGTCCTCCAAGGCTCCGCTTGGAGGAGCGCCCGTTGGACCTGTGTGGGCAGAGACCATGGCAACAGTGTGGACTGCGGGGCGGGGAGCAAGCCCCGGGGGTGCCGGGCCCCCAAAGCAGCAGTCCTTCCTTACCGAGCCACTCACAGCACAGAGGCTTCTGAGGGACAGCTGGGAGGTCAGGGGGCAAAGGGAAGCAAAAGATCTGGAAGAAACGGGGCATCTAGGGCGGGTCATCTCCCCTCTGCAGACCTGAGCTCCCCACCCTGTCAGACGAGCACAGCAACCCAGGCGGCACCGAGCCCAGAAAGGGCCGAGAAGGGGGAGACCAGGACGAAGGGCCAGGGGTACCGGGGTACTAAATCAACAAAGGTTAAAAGGATGAAGATATCTGACACTGGGGCCTCCCTTGTGGCGCACGGGGTTGTCGCAGGACTATGAGGCTATCCCCAGCCACTAGAGTTCAATCCCCACCCCGAGGTGACCCACAGGGCACAGCTGACCTCTCCTACCTGCCTGCTGCTCCTCTCAGCAGTATATTTCAGTCCAGCTGCCTATTCTGCTCCCCACTCTATCACTGGTGAATCTTCCACCCCTGCATCTCTGGCCTGCACCCCAGTTCTTGTATGCATAAATAAATAAATCTTGATAATAATAAAATAAAGAAATAGGCCCTCCCTAGTGGTAGAGCAGGTTAAAGCACAGCACTGGAAAGCTAAAGCCACTTCAGCCTGAGTTTGATCCCCGCCCTGGAGGTGACCCACATGGCGCAGCAGACCTCTCCTGACCCGCCCACGGCTCCCCTCAGCAGTGTGTTTCAGTCAGTCAGCCTGTTATGCTCCCCACTCTGTCTCTGGTGAATCCTCTCACTGCACCTGCGACTCTGGCCTGTACCCCAGTTCTGTATGCATAAATAAATAAATCTTTTTAAAAAACAAAATAAAGACACTGCAGCAACATCTTTAAAGATACAGCACCCAATGAAACGATAGTGAAGGCAAGGATAAATAGATGGGGCCACATCAAGTTAGAGCTTCTGTACAGCAAAAGAGACATTACACAAACAGACAGCCCACTGATTGGGAAAAAATTTTCTCACACAAAACTAGCGATAAAGGATTGATCAGAAAAATATACGGAGAACTGATGAAACTCAACAAAAATAAAGTAGACAACCCCATCAAAAAACGGGCAGAAGAGCTAAAAAGACGAGACTTCTCCAAAGAGGAAATGCAGATGGCCGACAAGCATATGAAAAAATGTTCAACATCCCTTGTAATAAGGAAGATGCAAATTAAAACCACAATGAGATACCCAGTGAGAATGGCACATCTTCAAACAACTAGCAACAACAAATGTTGGCGAGGATGTGGAGAAAAAAGGAACTCTCCTGCATTGCTGGTGGGAATGCAAACTAGTACAACCACCACGGAAAACTGTTTGGGGGTTCCTCAAACTGCTAAACATGGAGCTTCCCTATGACCCAGCAATCCCACTCCAGGTACCCACCCAAAAGACACAAAAACACTGATTCAAAAAGATACCTGCACCCCCATGCTTACTGCTGCTTTATTCACAATTGGAAACAGCCCAAATGCCCTAAAATGGATGGATAACTGGATTAAAAAGACATGGTACATATACACAATGGAATATTACTCAGCAATCAAAAAAAACTCATGCCTTTTGCAGCAACATGGATGGATGATGGGAAGCCCAAGGGGATTACAAGTGAGATGAAAAATGCACAAGATTATATAAAAATAAACTATTCTATTATTAAAAAAATAAAATAAAATAAAGAAATAAAAGAACAAATAAATGGATGTATGTAAGTTCTCTGTGGAATGAAGATTTCTCTGGGGGGTGAAGTGCTCAGGATTTAGTGTGAGGAAACGAAAAGGAAGATGCAGTACAGGTCTGCACTCTGGCACACAGCTGCCTTTGGGGGTCTGTGAAATGAAAGTATGGGGAGGTAGGAGTCAAGAGGCAGGTTCCAATGGCGTGGTCAAATCCCTCCATGCCTCTGGGCCCCGGCAGAACTAAGAGGAGAGGCAGCTTCTCTCCAGACGGAAGCCCTTCCTGTCCCAGCAGCGTGTGGCTGGCACCCGGGCCCTCCTCTCCTGGGGGATCTCTGTCGTGGCCTCTAGACACGCCACAGGGACTTTGCCTGTGGCCCTACTCAGAGAAGGTTGGGAGGCTCCAGGGTGCGTGGACAGCTGTGTGACTGTCCCGGGTGATCGCCAATAAGATGAGACGGACAGGGCCTGACACCGGCACCACTATTACCAAACCACAAGGATGAACGTCTCCCAGAGAAGGTCTAAAGCCCTAAAAGAACCAGAAAGCTGCACATACCTTAAGCCCTCATAGCTCACAATAATTACTGTTCATTAATTAATACTATTAACACCTGAGGCCTCGTGCGACCTGGCTTTAGCCTAGTTTTCTTCTGGGAACTGACACTAAACGCAGCTGGGTTCTTCGAGTGAGGAGGAGGGAGCTGGGAGGCCCAAGGGTTAGGAGAGGGAGAAAGGAGGGAGACCCGACTTCCCCACTCCTCGACTTCCCCACTCCTCGCAGTAAGAAGCCCCTGAGAGCCTGCGGCAGCAGTCTCCAGACCCTTCCTTCATCAGAGGGGAGCTAGACAGATCGACTGCTGGGATAAGACAAGCAGCTTTGGCCTCTGCAAAAAGCTGGGCTCGGGGCAGTCGGCAGTCCAGCGGAATGCCAGACCTGGGGAGAACCAGAAACTCGTGACAGATGCTGCCCACGAGTGAGGTTTTCTGAGGATTTGCACTCCATGTCCCCAAGATGGGGCCTGTCCCAGGCAAAGCAGGGCAGCGGGTCACCCAAGGCCCTGGGCCACAGGATTCATTACCGAAATGGAGAGGCTCCCAGCCGCTTGCGGCCGGGTGCACAGCTCTCACTGGCCAGCCTCTCCCGGCCTCCCAGCCCGCAGCCCCGGCTGGCAGAGGCCTCCCCCAGCAGGAAAACTTCCCAAGTGGCCTCTGCCTGAGACTAGCAGACTAGCAGAAGGGGGGTGCGGGGGTAAGCCAACACCAGCCCAGAAAAGGAGCCACTCTTGCTCCTCCTTGCCAAGGACCGCAAGGCCATGTGGACCCTGCCAGGCTGAGCCAGAGGAGGGAACAGATGGCATCACTAAGCCAGGGTCAGGTGCCACAAACAGGAGTAAAAATAATCCCTGACCTGGCTCCCAGGCCTCCGCTCCGTCCCTCCCCAGTCCCAAAAGCCCACCACGGCCCGCCCCGAACAAAGTCCAGGCCCAAAGGAGACTCACTGGAGGAGCCACAGACACCACTTACTCAGGAAGTTTTCACAAGAATCAGGAACTCGTCTCTCTGAATGAGAACTGCTCCCCCAAAACACTTCCAAGGCAGGAAGGAACTTGTGGGCTCCAGGTTATAAATGGAGAAACCACGGCTCTGAGAGGCAAAACCAGGCCTCAGGCCGTGAAGTCCGGTGCTGGCTGGTCCAGGGCTGTGCCCCCAGGCCTCCATCTCCCACCCTCACGGCCTGCCCCCTTCCTCAGCCACCCGTGATGACTCTCCCCGGCTTCTCAAGCCCCTACACACAAGTCACACGTGAGGATGCCCAGGGCAGTGAAAGTGATGGCACCTGTGCTCACCTTCTCTCCAAGAGGACCGTTGGCTAGCTGAGAGCTGGAGTGTTTCTCACTGCCAGGTCCCGCTCGGGGCTGGGAACTCAGGCGGCCGCCATCCATGGGGTTGCGTCACCCACTGTCCCCTCTCCTCGGTCCAGAACAAAGTGCCCGTTTCCTCTCACCACGGTCCCACTCGCTCGGGGTCAAGGCGGCTCATAATGGCCTCCCCAGCTCCCTGACCCCAAAATGGAAGTGATGGGAGAACCCCACTCAGAAGGTTCACGAGGTCTGCCTGGGGCCACCCAGAAACTGAGGCTATTCGAAGGCCTGGAATGGTCCCCTCCTCTCTGTCCCTGCCAATCGGGGCTTCTGGGATCCAGGCAAAAGGCTCCAGAGACATTTTGTCCTTACAGTCTCTGGGCTCTGCGATGTGCCGCCTCCTGCTGCTCTCTCCCAAGTTCTTCGAAAGAACCTCCTGTCGCCCCAAGGATGCCACAACTGAGGTGGCAGGACTCAGTTGGTGAGCAGGACTCTCACCAGGCGGGGGCATGAAAGCCTGGAGTTTCCTTCCAGAAGACCCATCCCAGGGGCAGGCAGTCAGCCCCAGAAGAGGGCCCCTTCTCTGGGGGACCGAGCTGCAGTGCCAGCTCTGCACCCCACATGCTTTGAGCGGCCTGCCCTGGCTGTGGCCACAGAACACCTGCCCTGGGTGGCAGGGGGCCCTCCCCAAGGGGTGCCGTGCGTGGTAAGCAGAAACACAAGATACAGACTTGGGCAAACTCCCGGGCCAGGGGGCTGGGGTGCGCCTCTGAGCCTCACTGCAGGGAGCTCATTTCCCAGAGAGGAAATCAGGGAGAGCGGGTCTCGATCTCCTGCCAGACTCATCCAAACTCTGGAACTAAGGTCTGGAGAAATGGGTGCAGGCCCTCACGTGACTTCAGATTTTAGGTAGGGAGGGCCCTCCCTGGTGGCACAGGGGTTAACGCGCAGCACTGTGAAGCTATGGCAGCCACTGCAGCATGAGTTCACTACCCAGCCAGGGAGCTGACCCCCATGGCACAGCAGACCTCTCCTGTCTCACCCGCTGCTGCAATGGATTTCAGTCAGTCTACCTGCTGTTTCCCACTTTGTCTCACCCCCTGTACCTTTGGCCTGCACCCTGATTCTTACATGCATAGATTTAAAAAAAGGTTTTAGGTAGGGAGTAGGAGGCTGGCACACAGATACATGAGCACTCTGAGATTTGAGAGGCTCCTGGAAGCAGGAAGAGAAACAGAGCCTGCACAAAGGCCCGAGCCTCGCCCTGAAGTCCCCACACCCAGCTCACACTGGCCTCGGGCCTGTGACACCTGCCGCCTGCCCGCTCGCATGGCCTTGCAGGTGCCGCCTCCAGCCAGCCTTGGCCTCTGTTCTCAGTCAGAGTCCTGCTCGCCTCTTCCGGGTTAGGGCAGCGGCGGTCAGGGCAGACCCACATGCCCCAGGCGCCTAGCAAACTCAGGAGGCTGGACAAGGAAAGGAAGGCCAGGTGAGAGGCCCTTCTCCAGGTACAGTGCTGCTCTCCCACAGCTCCGGCCCTGCAGGTGCATTCGGGAGGCCCAACGCCCGGGGAGGAGGCCTGGACACGGGAGGGGGTATCCAGGACACGGCACCCCTGGTGAGCGCCTCCCCTACGCCTGGCACTGAGCTCAGCACGTTTCACCTTCCCTAATCCGCCCAACACCCTGGAGGTGGGGGCCTCTGGGGAAGTGGGGGCCCCTGGGGAAGTGCTGTGCGCATGCCCGAGTTCTTAGGGGCTCTCAGTTCTGTCGGCCTGCCCCGCAGCAAGACACCTCTCGCCCACCAGAGCCTCTCAACCTCTCTGCCAGCAGCTACAGACAACAGCAGCTGCACGAGTCGGACTCTGCAGCATGAAGGGTTTAAGTGAGATGTGAAGAGTAACAGGAAAGGCCGCCAGACAGGACCGGCCAGCCAAGAGGAGCTGTGTTTTCAAGTCGCCCTGGCCCCCCATCTCGGCACCGCTCCCGGCCTCCAGAAGGGATACCGGCTCAGGGGTGCAGGGTTGAGGCAATGCAGGGTAGCCCTCCGGAGCGGAAGCCTGCGGAGGAGAGAAGTGCTCTCTAGCGTACAGGTGAAGGGACTTGGGCCTGACAGGTGACTTGCCAGCAGGCCTCGCAAATGGAGCCGGGCCCAGGGCTGTCTCCTGCACTCCTCTACACCATCACCTCCACCTGAGAACCACCGGACAGCTTTCCATAGAGACAGCGGGGTCGCAGGAAGGAGAGGCGCAGGGGACCCGGACGTGGGGACACATGTTCCCTGGCCCAACGCCCCCTGCTTATTTTCACGCCCAGCATCTACCTAACCTGAGCCAGGCCGTCCTTGGCTACAGGTCACATGCGGCCAGTTCGGCCCTCTGTGTCCTTTGGCCCAGTAGCCGGCAGGCATCCAGGGCGCCCTATAAGGATGCAAATTCAGTTGCAGAATTTACCGATCCGTATATGCAAATTCACCTGCTCACGAAAATCTGCAGCTTGAGTTGCACTACCCACCCCGAGGGCAGGGCCGCGGCCACCTCCCAGGCCCAGTGCTCTGCTGGGCACATGTGTCCTTCCACGGTCTACTCAGGTTTCTGCATGTTTGTGCTTGCTGTGGCTGCTTGAGTTGTTTAAAATGGTCCCCAGAGTAGTGCTGACGTGCCAGCGAGGGTTCCCAGAAGCAGCGAGGCTGGGGTGAGCCTGCCAGAGAAAAATCATGCCCCCCTCAGCGTGAGGGGCAGACCCTGGATGTGAGCTCAGAGAGGCTCCGCCAAACAGCAGCAAACAAAGCAGATTAGGAACTCATCAGCTGGTGAGGACAGTGTGCCGGAGGCCCACAGGACGCTGGCCCAGCATCGCCCTGCAGGACACGGTTTGGCTTCTGCTAACTCAGTGCAGCTCTACAGGGCAGAGACTACAAATCACAGGAGCCCACAGTGCCCAGGAAGGGTAACTCCGTAAACCTTGACAGTAAACATCTTGGGGGAGGGAGGGAGATTTTATCAGTAGCCCCAGGGCCAGTGCACCTGGTGGGGAGATTAACATCAAAAGGCACTGTGTGCCTCCAGGGGAGCCAGCCCAAGGCTCAGCACAGGTGAGCAGGTGCATCCACGCCATGGATTTTGCTTTCAAAAAAAGAGTGAGGCACTACGCTGGATGAAATAAGTCAGTCACAAAAGGATAAATTCTGTCTGATTCACATGAAATATGAAAAACAGGTGAGTTCAGACAAAATCAACACAGGTTGATGACTCAGTGCAATCAAGCTATCGCCAGCCACTGAGGCACCAGCTCAATCCCCAGCCAGGGAGCTGACCCGCATGGCGCGGCAGACCTCTCCTGACCCGCCCGCTGCTCCCTCAGCAGTGTGTTTCAGCACATCTGCCTGTTCTGCTCCCCATGGTCTCTGGTGAATCCTCTCACCCACCCCACCCCACCCCCGCACCTCTGGCCTAGACCCCAGTTCTTATATGCATAAATAAATAAAATCTTTAAAAAATTAAAAAACAGGCCCTCCCTGGTGGCGTAGCGGGTTAAAGCACAGCACTAAGAAGCTGAAGCCACTTCCGCATGAGTTCGATTCCCGCCTGCCCCGGAGGTGACCCACATGGCGCGGCAGACCTCTCCTGACCCGCCCGCTGCTCCCCTCAGCAGTGTACTTCGTCCATCTGCCTGTTCTGCTCCCCACTCTGTCTCTGGTGAAGCCTCTTGCCGCCCCTGAGCCTCTGACCTGTACCCCAGTTCTGTATGCACAAATAAATAAATCTTTTTTAAAAAATTGAAAAACATTAACGGCGGATGGTGATGGTAACACAATATTGTCAAGGTACTTAATGCCAGTGAATGGTACATGCTAGCAAACAGCTAAAAAAAAGTGCGATTATGCTATGTATATTTCACCAAAAAATTTTGAAAGGCACCAGGGAATAGATAGATGGGAGCAGAGAAGGGAAGAAGGAAGCACTTAGGAGATCTGAGCCCAAAACACACCTACTTACAACTAGAAATGAAGAGACAAGACAGGGCAGTTACCAGGGGGTTAAGGAAGAGAGGGAGAAGTCCATCAACAAGGAAAGAACTGGTCTGGACTGGGCCGGACCATGGACCCAGCTGGACCAGACTGGCCCGGCTGTGACTTCGCAAGGCCTGCCAGGCTTGCTGGAGGATAAAATAAGCAGCCTGGGTGTTCCAGCGCCTACATCCCCACCCCTGTCCCAGCACCCGCCCTCGGCGCTAAGCAGCACCCTGCTCTCCTAAGTACTCAAAGCTCCAGGGAAGCACTACAGAAGCCTGGTCTGCTAAAAGAAACTTACAGCCTGGTTGTGATCTGTCCCTTACCTGTTCTGCAGTGATGAGCAACCCACTTAACTCTCCTGAACTTTC
This sequence comes from Condylura cristata, assembly GCF_000260355.1. Lineage (NCBI taxonomy): Eukaryota > Metazoa > Chordata > Mammalia > Eulipotyphla > Talpidae > Condylura > Condylura cristata. The sequence goes on along the minus strand of NW_004567135.1, from coordinate 11,145,643 downwards.
TGTCTTCTCACCTGTGGGAGCACATGCAGAGCTGAGAGCACAGCCCCCCTTCAGGCCACCCCCCACACACACACACACACACACTGCCCTTTCAGTGTGGAAAGGCTTACACACCTACGGCACAGAAGAGGAACAGGACCGGATGAGAGGAACGGAGACCCACAGTCCCACCTACATGTGTTGGACGTGGGGACACAGGCCACGGGCTGACCCTGTCAGGCTTGCCCGGCCAGGACCACGCGATGGGCGAGGAGACTCTGAGGTCGGAGGCCTGGGCTCAGACCCTGCCTCGGCCTCGTGCTGGCCCTGTAGGCCCGGTCAAGCTGCTGCTAAACTTCTGAGTTTCCCAGAGGTGATAAGGCTGTCTCCTCGTGGCACTGTGGTGCGGTCAAGTTCACCTGTATCCGTAAGCTGTCGGCTCAGCCCTGGCCTGAGAGGGCTCCTCTGGGGCTGCCGAGGGATGATACAGAGGCACGAGGAGCAGGGAGGCCCCAGCAGGGAGAGGAAGGAGAGCAGGAGGAACAAGGAAGACACACCAGAGAGATAGGTGAGCAGACAGGTACTCCAGGAAGCAGGCCAGTGGGAGGAGTCTCAGGGGCAGTGGGTGCTGGCGCTGAGAAGAAACGGAGGGAGATAACATTCCTGAGTGGATTTAGGTCCCCTAGGCTGGACCGGCCAGCAGACTCTCCGCCGCCTCCCAGATCTCCAGGGGGTGGCGGGGAGGTGGGTGCTGGCTCCAGCCCCAAGCCCTGGCTGTGCAGGGGGTGGGGCCTGGGAAGCGGCCTCCAGCCACTCCTCACAAGCAGCCAGGCCTGTGGGTGTCTGTGGGCCTAGCCCTGAAACGTCCAAAAAGTGGGTCACAGAAGGTGGGTGTCCACTCCCCTCCCTACTCCGCTCCACCCCACCCACCCCACCCGTGGAGCCGCGCAAGGGGGAAGAAGCTGTGATGAAACATCTTTGGGTCCCAGCAAAGTGCCCACTTGGGAGCACCTCCCAACAGGTTCCCGGGAGGAAGCTCAGCCCGGTGCCACACCTGCTGCCTGAGCCTGTCACCCCCATGCACGCCCTGCCTCCCTCCCAAAAAGAGAGGGGACTAAAGAAAAGATGGTCAGAGAGGAGTTGTAGTCAGTGGTAAAGATACACCATCGCGTCACCAGTAAAGATATGGGGGGGCTGCTCCCTGGTGGCGCAGAGGGCTAAAGCACAGCACTGAGAAGCTAAAGCCACTTCAGCAGGAGTTTGATCCCCGCCTGCCCCAGAGGTGACCACATGGCGTGGCAGACCTCTCCTGACCCGCCCGCTGCTCCCCTCAGCAGTGGACTTCATCGATCTGCCTGTTCTGCTCCCCACTCTGTCTCTGGTGGATCCTCTCACTGCCCCTGCACCTCTGCCCTGTACCCGAGTTCTGTATGCATAAATAAATAAATCTTTTTTTTAAAAAAAGATTCTACGATAAAGCAGAAGAGCAGAAGTAATGAATGGGCTGGAAAGGCAGAGGTACCTGGGACCAGTTTACTGAACAGACCTGTCCTGGGTAAATTCAGATCCAGAACCTGATAAATTGTTAATGAACCTCCCGCCCCACGCACACACCCGGAAGTATTTGCCAAAAGGCTTTGCCACTGATTGCCATCAAACGTGGCTTCCCCAGCTGCTGGCAGCAACTACACTATGTACTGCTCTTCAAATGCCTGGGTAACCCCAAAGAGACACATGGGGATCCCGCTCCACCAGGTCCTGCGAGCACCAACTGGCTGGGTGGGACCTCGGGGTACACCCATGCCCTGGGAGGTCCAGGCAGGATCTCTCCGCTCTGGGAGCAGCAATCCAGGACCAGGAGCAGCAGGGAAAGAGAAGGAGCCCACGGGGACTCCCTCGGGCAGCCGGCTTGGAATGCTTTCCAGCTTAATCATCCCCGGGAAAGGCCTGCCCCAGGGAAGAATGAAGGCACCAGCATCAAGACAGTGCCATTGCTCCAGTGACACAGCCCAGCCGGGAGGTAGCACGCAACTGCATCCTAGCCTTGGTCATTTGTCATAGAAATGTTTCATAGAAGAAAAAAAAAAAAAAGGAAATGTTTCATAGAAATGTCCAGAATAACATTTCTGCGCAGCGACAGAGTTGCAGGTGAAATGCTCTAGAAATTCTAGTAACCCAAAGCCCTCAGACCCCAGGTTGAGGTCACCAGCACAGAGGACCCACCCTGCCCCAGAAAAGTCATCCCACTGATTCCCTCTTGCACCAGCCACACTTACCCCTCACAGGTGCCCCACCCCCCATTCCAGAAAGCATGGTCATCCAATTTGGAAACAAGGCCATGGAAGTAGTTGAAACCCAGGCTGAGCACAAGCATTTGTTGCTTGGACTGGGCTGCCCTGACTGGTGAGTCACGAGCAATAGACTGGGGGCGGCCAGCCCTGCAGGGAAGGTGCCCAGCAAACCCAGAGGCTCACCTGTGCCTATCTGAAGTGGGCTCGACAGCAGGTGCCAAACCAGAACAGAACTCCACAGAGGGCCCTGTCCCTCCTTTTATTCACAGACCATTCGCCACCCATTCCACCTTTGCACGTGAAGAGAGGGTGACAAATTCTTATTGGATATTCAGAGCCCCTTACAACAGCAGAAGATGACAATATTCTTCTGTTGTAAGATGTTAAATCTCAGCATTACCACCATGAAGGCTAACCCTGACAGGCAATGGCAATGTGAATTCAACCCCTGGCCAGGGAGCTGACCCACATGGCGCAGCAGACCTCTCCTGACCCCCCACCACCACCCTCCTCCCCCCACCCGGGCTGTTCCCCTCAGCAGTGTATTTCAGTGCACCTGCCTGTTCTGCTCCCACTGTCTCTGGTGAATCCTCTCACCCCCAGCCTCCATACCTCTGGCCTGTACCCTAGTTCTATGCAAAAATAAAACCTTTTTATTAAATTATTTTTTTAAATAAAAGAAAACACAGATAAAAGGCTCAGACACTTCACCTGTTGTTCTGTGAGTGGCAAATAAGCACGAGAAAAGGTGTTCAACATCATTAGCAATCAGAAAAATGCAAACTAAAAGCACAAGGAGATAACACTATACACCTAGTAGAGAGGCAAAAACAAAACAGAGAAGGCTGGCAACACAGAGCTCTGTTGAAGATGGGGAGCAGTGGAATGCTCAGACTATGCTGGTAAAAATGCAAAAGTGTGCACTTTGGAAAACAGTCTAGCTGGCTCTGAAAACAAGCATACATGACCTGGCAATCTCACTTCTAGACATGACCTGGCAATCTCACTTCTAGATACTGATCCAAAAGAAACGAAAGTCTGTGTTTACCAAAAGCCTACTCATTGTGTACATATTGGCCTTACTCATAATCAGCTACAAACACTGAAAAGCAACTCCAAATCTATTAACCAGTGAATGGAGAAACACCTTGCGGTACATCACAGAATGGAATACTACACAGCCATCAAAAGGAACAAACTACTGATTACATAGCAACTTGGCTGAATCTCAAGGCATCATAATGGGTGAAAGAAGCAGACCCAAATGCCACATGCAATTCATTCCATTTCAATTCGACATTCTTGAAAAAGCAGTTCCAAGAGAACTGATCAGTGTTGTCAGGGGACAGACATCGGGGGACTGGAGGGATGGACCACAAAGAGGCAGAACAAGGAAACTATCTTGATCCTGATTGTGGTGGTAAGTACCCAGTACACATTTGTCCTAACCACTGGAACTGTACACTATAATGAGTAAATTCTATGGTATGTAAAATTTTTAAATGAAATAAATCCTCCTCGTCTTGCTTCTATGGCTGAACTATATGCCGGTGTTGTTGGGAAGAAGACTTAGAAGAGGCACATGGGGGAGAGACAGGTGGGAGGCTGTTTCTGGTCAATGGCAGCCATTGTCCTGACTTCATGGTGGTTTATTTAGTACATCCTGAATTCTGAATCTCCGCTTTAGACCCCGCTAGCCCCTTTCTTGTGATTCCCCACCAGGAGGTACCTTAAACTGGCAAACTTTCAAGCCCCAAGTGTCCTGCTTCTGGCCAGATGCTGTCTGGCTGAACATATACCTGCATGGGGGTGGGGAGGAGAGTTTGGGGTGTTTTGTTGGGAAACTATTTTAGGAAATAGCCTTCTCTTCTTTCTCTATGCACACTAGTTCTATTAAAGGTCTTTCACACTAACAAAAAAATTTAAAACCCTCTTTATTCTGTCTAGAAGGCACAGCTCAAGTTCACCTCATTCACAACCCAGTTTTCGCCACTCCTCTAGATTCCAAGGTCATACCTTTGAACTCACTACCTTTTCTGTCTTCTCACAGATATTCCTCCTCTCTTCCTTTTCTATGTCCCTCTCTTACACACACACACACACACACAGAGCTATCAGAACCCCACCCACCCATCCTTCAAAGCTAGCTTGTGCCTCCTCCTCTGTGAAGCCTTCCTGACCCCTCCCAGCCCCACCAGAATGACTCACCCTTTACCAGGTGCCCCCTTGGCAGTGTTCGCCCCTTTAATTAGCCTTCCTTTCATCTTGCCACTTATGGTCAGTCTGCCCTGCTAGAAAGCAAGCTCCTAGAGGACAGGGACCAGGTCTTCCACAGAACACTCCCTGCCACAGCACGTGGCACTGTGCCAGGCCCTGCGGGGGTGCTCAGGGTCCACTGTGAATGGACTGAGGGCAGGTGCAAGCAGAAAGGGCCAGTGCCAAGACAGGAGGGCTGCTGGCACTGGACTGGCAGTGTTCTCAGAGGGTATCAGAAGCCACTGGTACGAGTTTACTTCTTGTCTTGCATAAGCCACCTGGTGATTGCTTAAACCCCAAGTGCTGGAAGTGACATCACCTCCCATTCCAACATGAAGTCATGCAATTTACGATGGACCATTTCTGAGGATGTTTTTGCTTCCTCCACGCCACACCATGGTTCCAAGCGCCCAGCAGCAGATGCCCAGGACACACCTGTTGAACAACTAGAAGCTGCCTGGTGACCAGGGTGCTGCCACATCCGGAAGGCAGGCCCTCTGTGCAGAAACAGCAGAGCAGGCGTGTCTGACGGTTTCATGACATGGCACTACAGGCACAGACACAGGCCTGCCAGTGACACCCAAGGGCCACGACCACTGGGTTTTTCTGAGCACAGCACGAGCCTCACCCCCTCACACACACTAGTCTAAGGACCATCCATAGGTCATTTATTTGATAAGCACAGGGCGATGCACAAAACCAAGCACTTTACCGATATCAACTCATCTAATCTTCACATCAACCCTATGGAGTTGGTGCTATTAGTATTCCCATCCACATTTTGCAGAAATAACTTGCCTACGGCCACAGAGCTGATAAGAGGCAGAAGAGCCGCCTAAAACCTGGCAGGCTGGCTCAGCAGCTACTGTCCAAACACGAGTTCCCAGATCCAGGTGGCCAAGCGCGCTCCTCATCGGCGGAACAAACCAGCTGCTGTCAACTGGACACTGCACGCCGGATCTCGCATTTTGTAGGGGAAAGTCTAACTCTGACCATCTCAATAATACTTCTTACTACTCATTACGTGTCAATAGTACTCTTGTAGACAAAGCAGCTTAATAAAATACATAAGCCGAATTCTTTTTACCCAGTTCTTTTTCCTTCTTGGCTCTTAGATAACTGTAATGTGGCTCCTAGATAAATCACCTATCAGCTTCTCATCGTATTTCTGTAGAAAGGCACAGCTCTGAAGTGGGGGCTCACAGCCGCCACTCGTGTTGGGGTGATGTGCCCCTGCCAGCCTGGCCCAGCTCCCTGCTCATTCAACTGTGCAAAGACAATCGGATGCAGGCAAATTCTTGCATCCTTCCGGTTTGTCCCTTCTGACGTCTCAGAACTGCCCCTTCCTACCCCACACTTCAGCCTGACCTCCAGCCTCGGGGGCAGCTTTAGCTCCCTCCAGCAGAAATGTCAAAGAAAAACACTTGCCCTCCACCTACATATATGTGGAGGCCCAGGACCACACGGAGCAGCCACCTCCGAAGCATCCCCAGCAAGGTCTACTCCACCACAACGCTCCACGTGGCTCTCGGCTACGTGGTTCTAGTCCTTCCACATGGAGAAGTCTGGACTTCCGGTCCGCAGACCTGCTCTGCTATTGCTCCAAAGGGCATGTGCCTTCTGGAGTGAGGTGGCAGCAGCCAGATAGCGGGGTCCCAGTCCCTCACAACCTCAGCTATGGCACAGTATCGCAAACTCGGTACTTCACAGGTCTACGCAGACCCACCCTGCTCACCCAGGCACGGCTCCCCAGGGGCAGCACGCAGCCTGGTAGGCCAAGGTTTCCCGTGACGTGACGCAGACCCCACCACAGCTCCAGCACACCCACCCCAGCGCCCTGAGGCCGCGGGAAGAGTCACGCTGGCCTGGGTTCATGCTGCAGCCAGCATCAGCTCCCTGTGGTTTTTCTCTCCATCAGCAGAAGTTCAGAAACAAGCGAGCAAACAAACCCTATGTCAAGGAGCTGCTATGAAGGTTAAAGGAGACAAGAGAGGCTGAAATGTCTAGAAAAAAGCTTGGCACCTTGCAGGCACTTACTGAACGCTCCTCTCCCTTCTCCTTCCTCCATCAACCCAAACCTCAAGTTCATAGTCTATGTTTATATAATTGATGTTTTGAACTTGAAGGCAGGACTTGATATTTAAACCCATTGGATTTCATCTTGAAATAAGGTTAACACAGCCTGATGTCAAGTCATTTTTAAGGGCTAAACACTGACTGAAAACAATTTTTTAAAGTCTAGGAGGTTGCAGTTAAAGTGTATTCCTATAATACTATCCCTATCTTGCAATTATGGCCTTAAAGCATTGTTTATGACATGGGATATTACTCACTAAAGTATTCAGGAGGGAGAAACAGACAAGTATCATCAATTATGTTGATCTACAGATTCGCCTAGACACAGATTCAGAGGCATATACACCAAAATACTAACCGTTCTCTGAGTTCTGGTAAAATGTACCACTTTGGGCCCTCCCTGGTGGCGCAGGGGGTTAAAGCACAGCACTAAGAAGCTAAAGCCACTTCCGCATGAGTTCGATTCCCGCCTGCCCCGGAGGTGACCACAGAGCGCGGCAGACCTCTCCTGACCCGCCCGCTGCTCCCCTCAGCAGTGTACTTCGTCCATCTGCCTGTTCTGCTCCCCACTCTGTCTCTGGTGAAGCCTCTCACTGCCCCTGAGCTTCTGGCCTGTACCCCAGTTCAGTATGCACAAATAAATCTTTAAAAAAAAATGTACCACTTTGTTTTATCCTTAATAAAGATTTTCTACAATGAGCATGTACTAACTTTAATAGGAAAAAAGCACTTATTTTATAGTTCTGCGAGTCTCAGCACTCTAGTCTATTAACAAGAGTCTGGTTCTGTCTTGCTGCCTGCTTGCGCTCCTCAACACCCCAGAGTTGAAAGGGGACAGAGCCTAAGAGAGCTCTGGGGTTTACCACTGGGACGCCTCAGGGTGCTGGGCTCGGTACCCAGCGTCGTTGCCAACCAGTTACAAATGCAACGTACTGGCCTGATGTTGTTTATTTCTCTTGAACCCAAGACCATCATTAGAGGTTCAAGCCTTTTCTAAAGGTCCCGCCCCCCACCCCCAATTAGATTCTTTTCCCAGGACTTAGAGGAGCCCCTGTGGGTTACTCAACTTCATTTTTGAAGTCCCCACAAATTGGTTGTTCAGAAGACTGACCTGGATTTTGGGAAGGGATCAATAAGAAGTTTAGCAGCCTGTCATTTCCGGGAGCCCCTGGAAATCTCAGGCCCCTGAAGAAACAGATGAGGGCAGTATTTGGTATTCTGCCACCCACCATCTCCCACTTGTCAGGTTCCTCCCCGGCCCCACAGTGTTTCTGTGGTCACTCACTGCCGTCTTTCTCAAAACCTGATCGATCGGTAAGATCTGGCGAACTCACGCAAGCAGCTCAATGTGGCCTGACCCAAAACTGGCCTCAGCACCTCACAAAGTCTGTTCTACCTGGACAAAGATGAAGGCAAGATAGGATTCTTCTGCCTCCTGGACCACACCACCACCTGCTTCAAGCAGGACTCTCCCTCGGCCGGTCGGAGGTATCTCCTTGCCTTGACATGGCTAAGAAAGATCCTTCTGTGTTCCCCAGCTGACGGGGCCTGTGGGCTCCCCACCCAGAGCTCCCCGCAGGAGAGATGCCTCCTCAGTCAGCTATTGCTCAAGGCCCCCTTGCCAGAATGGAGGCCAGCCAAGGAAAATCAAAACGAGCCTTTTATCCCAGCCGGGAAGATTCACACAGACATCTCAGGGGGCTGACGGGAGGGGAAGACCTGGTTTTGGCAAGACTGAGCTCGGCTGAGTGGAGGCTGGCGAGACCACAGCACCTCGGCAAGCAAGACAGAAAGCAGCAAGCCAGCCAAACAAAGGCCCCAGCAGCTCAGGTTTCACTGAGTCAACTGCCCCCTCGGAGGAGAGGCCCACCCTGTGTGTCACCAGCCCCTCCCCAGTGCCCTCTGCACTGCCCCCAACACCCTGCTTTTCCTTCAGGCCGGATATGCGATCCCATCCCCCAGAAGGGTCACCCCTGCCTTAGCACAGCTCCCATTTCCTGCGCCTGGTGACTCCTCTGAAGTCTATTGTTCCCGTGAAGTTTGGGTCAAAGGAAGCAGAGTCCCCACCCATGGGGGCCCGCCTACCCTCGGCGCTGCCAGGGAGCCTGCCAGTATAAAAGCAGGAGGATGTGGGCAGGGGTCTTAGGGACAGCAGTTCCAGTGAAAATTTTCCCAAAGATCCCGTCACTGCGAGCAGAAGGCTCCAGGCCGAATCACACAGGAGACTTGCGATTAGGAGGCCACGCGGACACAGCCAACCGCCAGGAAGAAATGTCATTTCAGAGGGATCTAGGCAACCGGAGAGTTGGAGACTGTACCCCAGTAATAAAGCCCTGCCCCCAATTCCACCTGGGCCCCAAAGCCGGCCCCCCCCCCCTCCAGGGGGGGAAGGCTGGAAAGCAGCTGTTCAGCTCCAATTTCAGAGCTTTAAAGGGAGCTGTTGTCCCCAGTCTGCCAGGGAAGGGTCATGAGGGGCAAAAGAAGACAGACAAGGTAAAGCCGCACTGGCCCTCGTAGGTCTAGCTTTCCCCGCTGCCCCAGGACTGACCTCAGCAGAGCAAAGCTGATGACCAGAATCCTCGGCTTCCCCCAGGAAGGCCACAGGTAGTGCCTGTGACCAGCACAGGTATTAGCCTGTGGCTCCAGCGTGGAAGTCAAAGGAGGCTGTGACATTCTGTGTTTCCCTGGAGATCTGGAAAGACAGGAGACTCCCTCTACCTGGCAGGGTCACAGGGGCTGAGCAGGCATCATTTTAAAGGCCTCCAGAAGGACCCTTCCAGACCTGGCATCCTTGCATTCCCCTAGGATGGAGGGGAGTATTTCTGCCTCCTAACCACTTCATCTGAGCCACAAGATGGAAGACACGGCCCAAGGCACCACTGCTCCAGTACAGGCCTGTGAGATGACGGTGGCTTGGGAGTCCAGACACCCTGACCCTTGAGCGGGAGGCAGAATGCTAAATGAAGACGGGATTCTGACCCCAGTTCTGCTACTCACTGCTTGACCCCTCTGGGCCTTCAGAGGCCTCTCTGGTGGCGGAAGAGTTTAAGTCTCAGCACTATGAAGCTATAGGCGGCCACTATCTCCAGCCACTGCAGCATGAGTTTGATCCCGGACAGGGAGCTGACCCACAGGGCACCAGACCTCGCCTGTCCCACCCACTGCTCCCCTCAGCAGTGTACTTCAGTCCATCTGCTTATTCTGCTCCCCACTCTGTTTCTGGTGAATTCTCTCACCCCCAACACCTCTGGCCTACACTACATCCCAGCTCTTGTATGCATACATAAATCAATCTTTAAAATAAGAAGAAATAAAAGGATGGAATCTGATACTGACACTTAGTGTGTCCAGACAGTCTATGCTGGGGTCAAAGCAAAAGTGAAATTAGAACATGGGCATTAGACACCCTGTGACAAAGCCCTAGTCCCACCACCACCTGGGTCTCTAGCTATCCTGAAGAACTGGTGCAGGGTCTATAGTAAATGTTTGAGTCACATTAGCAAAATAAGCATAAATGAACGCAACACAGCTGATCAAAGGGTGTGCAGAGGGATATACTACACAGTATGCCAGGATCTCTGCAAACACTGAGTCTTCACAACAAACAGGATAGATACCAGCATTCTCCCTCTCCTCTATTACTCACCAGAAAGCTGAGCCTGAGAGTTTAAAAGCAGCAAATGACTGTGAGGATCTGTACCCAGATATTTCTAACCCCAAGCATGAGCCGCCCCACTCCGCCAACACTGCCTTGGGACCAGACACCCTGGAAGTCCGGACACATGCCTGGTCTAAGCAGGTGAGCTCCCACCAGGACAGCTGCATCCTTGGGGCGATGGGGGTAACAGCACAGAGAGTCACTTGTTCCTTTCTTTCACAATGTGCTAAGTAAGCCTCCAGAATCTTGTGGGAATGAAGAAAGAACCGAAGCACTGACACCATCGCCATCACGCACCAGGCCACCCCTGCCAGTCTCCCAGACTGGCGTGCCTTGCTCCCTGCCCACTCTTGAATCAAATGGCAGAACCCCAAATGGGGAGAAAACAGAAAGCAAAGGGGAAAGGAAGAGATGGGGTAACAGACAGCACGGTCTTCTCATAGGTGACCCGTCAAACCAGAGGTGGCCTTGCCCTGCTGGGATGGATGCCTCAGGGCCCTGTCCTCAGGCCACAGTAAAGTGTCCAGAGGCCCAGAAAGTCCTGAAAAACGAAGGATTCTACCACTCGTTTGCCTGGGCAGTGGAAGGAGAGCTGGGCCAATACAAGGATCCCTTTCTGTCTTTGGGCCAACTTTAAAAGCAGATTTTTACAAATCTCAAGATTCAAAATGGTCTCCTCGAGGCCCTCGCCGGTGGAGCCACAACAGCACTGTGAAGCTGTCCTCATCCACTGCAGCATAAGTCACCACCAGGGAGGTGACCCCCGTGGCACAGCTGACCCCTTCTGTCCCACCTGCTGCTCCCCTCAGCAGTGTGTTTCAGCACATCTGCCTGCTCTGCTCCCCACCCTTTCTCTGGTGAATCCTCTCTCACACACACCCCCCACCCCACCCCACCTCTGGCCTGCACCCCAGCTCTTGTGTGCATAAGTAAATAAATCTTTAAAAAACAAAAAGGTCGCCACTTTCTGGGGGTCTCCACAATCTGTTCCATCAAAAAAAGGCAAAGACCTCAACTTCCCTTCAACCAGACTGTTCTCTAAACTGTTGCAGGCAAGAGCAGACGCCACTACCCCTCCAAAAGACTGGACCCGGCAGGTATAGACAGCTTTCTTCCAGCTCTGCTCGGTCTAAAGGGATGGAGCCCGCCGGCCACACACTCCAGCCACCTCAAATGATCCCTGAACACAAACAGGCAGGGGAAGAACAGTCATGCCTGGGACCAACATCCTCACATCCTCACATCCTCACGGGGAAAAGTACACCGGGTCGTGGCACCGCACAAGGATTCTGCAGAGGCACTCAGGCTTTCAGACGGACAGCGCTCTTCCCAAGTGGAAACACTCACACCCAATACAAACAAACACTGGCTGCCGAAAGCCAGGGCGAGTCATATGCGAGCAGCTATCACCCTCACCTACCCCCAAAGCTATGGGGACAGCGGAGCCGGCGGGTCACACAAACCATCGCAGATAGCCATTCGGCCTGATCTGAAGCCCCCTTACACAGGTGCACGGGGCCCCGCGTTCCCGGGCAGCCTGCTCCGAGAAGGCGCACTGTGAGCGTCCATTCCCCAGGTCCTCCAGTCCCCAGGTTGGGGCACGACCGGCTCTCATCCCCCCCGGAGAGCTGGCACCGTTCACTGAGCCCCCGCCCCCCGCCCCACTGTGTGTGGCAAAGCGACTTCCAGGGCTGCCAGTCTCCTCCAAGTCTGAAAGCGCCCAGCTGCCCAGAGGCGCGGGCGCCGGGGTCTTCGGTCGCGGTGTCGCGGCTCTCGGATGCCCGGCCCCGGCCCCGCCGC
>NW_004567135.1:11125314-11132579 GCF_000260355.1 Condylura cristata | reverse complement strand
CGCGCCGGGACCCTTCAACTCTGACCTCGCTTTCTGGATCCGGGCTCAGCTGCTCCCCCGCACACATTTTTCTCTCTTTGATCTCCGGGCTCCCGGTTTTCCTCCTCCCATGCCCGCCCCCCCACCCGCCCCGAGCCTTCCCTCCCTGGGCAACTCTGAGATTCTCCTTCGCTGGAGCTGGGTGGGGCGGGGGCGCCCCGGGGTGCGCCCTGCCACCTCGGGGTCTCGGACTGCCGGCCACGGCGTCCCCCAGCACAGGTCCATGAAGGGCCGGGGGAGGGACACTTGCCCCACCAGGAAGCAGGAACTCAGGAACTCGCGGGCTCTGTTCCCAGATCCGCCGCCCCGAGCCCCTACACCTGCCCTCCCCGGCTTTAGTTTTTTCAGTCCTTCCCTTCCGTCCCTGGCGATATGAAAAGCTGTCACTACCAAGAGTAAAGCGAATGGGGGAAAAGGGCTCTCACTCGAGACACCTTTTGGGCGCAAGGAACTCCAGGAGTATGAGCCAGCATGTGTTATGTGTCCACCAGCTGCTGTGGAAGCAGGAATGGAGGGTATCAGACCTCAGGATGCACCCTAACCGCGTATAATGTGCTGCATGGGAGAGCGCCGCCGTGAAGGGGGAGTCTCAGTTTTAAACCAACGTGCCGAATGTATTCAGCGTCTCCTTGAGGAGAGAGGTCCTGGAAATCTCTGCGATCCAGTCGGGAAGGCTTCCAGACACAGTGGCTTAAAGCTGTGCCTCACCCCGCTTCCTGTCACCCCCCCCCTTGTTTGGGAGGCTGAACCCAAAGGACTTGTGGCTTTTTCCAAACATCAAACCCCAGCACTGAATCCTGCTTGCTGTGGTTGTCCAGATCTTATCTCCCTTACCAAACAGAAACTTCCTTGAAGACAGAATAAATGTCTGATTTATCTTCTCACCACCGAGCTGGAGGCAGGGTAGGTCAGTGCGTAGGACATGCGAAAGCAATGAAGAAAAAGGCTACCATGGAGGAGAATGAAAAGAAAATGCTCCAACAGCCAAGTTGCTTGCAAAAGAGGAGTTCCAGAAGTGTTTTGTGCATTGACCAAGTACTCAGTCTCATTAGATGAAGACTTTGAAGGACGCAGCTCTCATTTGGATACATAAATTCTGGTATGCTTGTTAAGTGGTGAGTCGTATCAGGGCCTGGTCACACCTCACACGCGCCCTAGAGGACTGCAGCTTGGGCAGCATCAGGAGAAGGAGGAACTGTCTGAACGACCATATGCATGTGTCTGTTGACTTGGGGTGCGTTCTACGCCCGGAGAGGGCTCGCTGCCCTGGGGAAAGTGGCATCCAGGTGGGAAGACAGACAATTTTAAGTGTACCAAATTCAGTGGGAGCCCAAGGGACGGACCATGAAATCCAAGATACAGTAGTGACTTTATCTCGCTCCGGAAGGATAAATGAAAATCAGCTAGAGACTGGACAGCCCCCAAAATATGGTAGTCTACGCAGAAGGGGTGTTTGAGAAAAATGTTCTAAGCTGGCATGGCTGAACAGAATACAGAGGACAGATTGCAATAAGTGAGTGCCAGGCTGTGAAGACCAGTTGTGTGTCATGCTGAAGAGTTTGGGTGTGCAGAAGACACAGGTGTGACAATGCTGCCATTAGATGCTGTTGGGGTTGGGCTGGAGATTCAGGGTCCCCGAAACTCTAGCAGTGGTCCTGGGGTTTAGGAAGAGGGAAAGGGTCTCAGAGTCAGACAAAAAGGCAAAATCAACATTAATAGGTGACTAGGTGGGCTGTGGGAAGAGAGCGGAAACAGAACTTTCCTTTCAACTTTGGTAACTGAACAATGGATGGGCCCATTAACCAAGATAAGAATTCAAACCCAAGGAGGAGTCTGTTAAGTTGGAAGGTGAGTGCAGCCAGGTTCAGAGGCTGAGCGGAAGGCAAGCCCGAGTCCAGAGTCACCTTTGAACATAGAGGGCAGAGAAGAAATTTGGATATCACTCTGGCGTGTTCCAGCTCTGTTATCTGCCCAAGACCATGAACGACCCAAGCTGGGTAAGCCTTCAGGTCTTCAGCCTCTTAGGCTTCTAGAGAATTCTGTGCCTTCAGGAATCTCACACTCAAGCTGTCCACATCCCTCTGGGTAGAAGGAAACACTTGGCCAGAGAAACACTGCAGAGTTAAAGACGGACAGTGACCTTAGGGCCCTCCCTGGTGGCGCAAGGGGTTAAAGCACAGCACTATGAAACTCTCACAGCCAACCTCTCCTGGCTCATCTGCTGCTCCCCTTAGCAGTGTATTTCAGCCAGTCTGCCTGTTCTGTCACCCACTCTGTCGCTGGTGAATCCTGTCACCTCCCCCACCCCCCACACTTCTGGTCTGTACCTCAGTTCTTGAATGCATAAATAAACAAATCTTTCAAAAAAAAAAAAAAAAGACTGACAGTGGTTTTAAACCCATGCCCTGCCCTTATTAGGAGACTATCCATTTCTTTTCTTTATTCTGAAATGAACCCTCCTTCACTTGGGCTGGATAACCAGTGATGCAGAAAAGGAGGTGGGTGGAGTCAGGACAGTTTTGATGTGGGGATATTTGTCTTGTCCATGCTCCAGAATGCAAAGTATAAAATCACCTTAATTACTTTTATAATCTGTTGCTTGGTGTTAATCTATTTCTCTAATGAATTTTGTTTTTCCAGCGCACGTGGTCAGTTAAATAAATTATCCATATGATGCTGTGCTAAATTCAGCCACATCTACATGATGCCATTCTTTGCAGCCTTTAATAATATGTTTTTTAATCAACTAAATAGTCATGATGTCATCAGTGGAGAAGCAGATTCTAAAAACAGAATATCTCAAACACCGGATTTTGAAAGATAAAAAAATTATTTTAGGGTGTTTATGTCTGACAAATTAAGATTAAAATGAATTCTTTATTTTCTAGAACAAAAACTTGGACTTCTTTTATAATGGGAGAGAATGTGACTAGAACATACACTTAAAACACTCACCTGAATTCTCCACAACTTTAAAGAAAGGACCACCACAATTAGATTTAACAGTCCAATAAGAAGTTAAGAAAGGCAGAGTCAAAGAAAGATGGTTTCCTAACCCATACTTTAGAGATTTTTCCAAAGCATGCCCCTGCTCCACCTGTCAGAGTATCCTGGGCCGACTTACAGTGTATTAATGGCAACTGAAATTCAAGTTATTTTTTTAGCTCCTCCTCTATATTCTGGTAACTTCCTTCTGGAAGGCCTCCCTTGGAGTACAAGGGGCCACTATGAAGCTGTCCATAGCCACTGAAGCGCAAGTTGTATCCCCAGCCAGGGAGCTGACCCACATGGCCCAGCAGACCTCTCCCGATCCACCCGCTGCTCCCCTCAGCAGTGCATTTTGGTGGAGCTGACTGATCTGCTCCCCACGCTGTCTCTGGTGAATCCTCTCACACGCCCGCACCTCTGGCCTGCACCCCAGCTCTTGTATGCATAAATAAAAAATAAATTTTTTTTTTTTTTTTTGAGAAGAAAATTAGTATGTTCCCAGACTGGAACAAAATGCTGGGTTTCTAGAACTTTCTCCACATAATTCTCAAGCAAGTGTTTCTCCAGGGTCCTGAGAGGTCTTTAGTATCACATATCCAGGATCTTCCAGGAAAAAAAAAGGGGGGAGAAAAGGCTGTCTAACCTTGTTCAGAAATCATTTTCATTTTCTGTAACTCGTACAATATCCTGAAAATGAAAGTTAACAGCAGTCATGTATCATGACCTTCCTGGGAAGTTAGTGTGGGTTCCAACAACTGGCCACGTTCTAATTATGAGCCTACAAGCTCCTCTGGGCCTCTGTTTCCTCATCTCTAGTCTTTTCCATTTCGCATTTATTGAACATGCACATCTTTAACTCCGTGGTAGTCAGCACAAAGGTCACCATCCCTGTCCTTTAGGCCATGGTATGACAGGGAAGCTAGACAACAAACAACTGCCAGAGTCGTCCCAAAAGAGATAATTGTCTCAAAGGCCTGAAGTGGACATTTCTGTGGATCAAAGTTTTCTCCAACAGAATTTTCTATTGTGATGAAATGTTGTCTGTACTGGCCAGCATGGTGTCACTGGCCAGCTAGATAGGGCCTGAGATGCAGCTATGCCGAAGGTCACTAGCTCTGAACTCCACTTCCTTAACTTAGATCTGAACGGCTCCTGGCTGTGCTGTGGTGTTGGGCGTGTCCACAGGCAGTTAGGTGACCCTGCAGGGCGGTGGGGGGTGGGGGGTGGGAGGGGTTCTGAGGACAGGAGACCGGGAGACAGGTGGTTTAAGGTGGGTGGTGTGGAGTCAGTGAGTCTGAGGAGTGAGAAGAGGGACTCTACACCTCCAACCCATTGATAGAATTTCTTAGCATGTGAAGGGTCAAGTATGGGGTGCCACCTAAGAACCCCAGGGCACGCCCCCCCCCACAGTGAAATACTATGGCACGTGAGAGGGGGCTGTGGACAGGACATCTCTTGGATGTAGAAAGTGACAGAAGCAGCTTCTAAGCCGAATATAACATGATGCTCTTCTGTACACCAAGGCTGGAAAAGGCCACGTTTTTGGTTTTGTGTGAAGAAACACTGGAAAGAAACGAAAAGTGGCTAAGCTACAGAAGTAGTGGGATACGGGGGACCCTCCCTGCAGCATCATAGTTTGATCCCCGCCAGGGAGCTGACCCACAGGCCACAGCAGACCTCTCCTGTCTCACCTGCTTCTCCCCTCAGCAGTGTGTTTCAGTCAGTCCACCTCTTCTCACTCTATCTCTAGTGAACCCTCTCACCCTCTCTGACCCCCTGTTTCTGGCCTGTATCCCAGTTCTTGTATGTATAAAAAAATAAATCTTAATATATATATATTATTTATTTTATATATATATATTTTAAAGAATAAGATGAGGCAAAGGAAATAGAGACAAATGTGGGAAAAGACTGTAATTATAAGCTTACATTTTAAATCTTGTAATTTAAGCAAAAAAAAAATAGCAAGTCTTGAAATGTATCTATGCATTTGATACAGAAAACTGAAGGCGGCCAAAGGCAAGATCAGACATACTTTAAAGGTCACATTTCTATCTTACAACGAAGTCCTTGGTCCTGCGCACGCGTTTGTACCCCAGAAATCGCACTGAGAGCCAACTTCTAAAATCTCCATCTCATTTCTAGCCCTCCCCTGCCTGTCACCTCCTTTTTCCTCAGACTGTGCTTCCTTCCTAGCTTTCCTGTCCCCGGGCTACAAGAGAAAGAGACTCCTGGGTTGTTATTCTTGGAATACTTGCATCCTAAGAGGGGCCTCTGAGGAGAGGGCTTGGCCAGTTGCTGGACCCAGACACTCTATTCAGCGGGGATCCAGCAATGCCTAAAGAGCCCACACCTCACTGTCGGTCCCTCCAGCTTTTTCCTCTCCAGGGCTCACTCTTCTCTCATGCAGAGTGCTGGGCCACAGCCACGCTGGAGAGTTGCTGGCCAGGAGCT
This sequence comes from Condylura cristata, assembly GCF_000260355.1. NCBI lineage: Eukaryota > Metazoa > Chordata > Mammalia > Eulipotyphla > Talpidae > Condylura > Condylura cristata. The sequence continues at coordinate 11,127,098 of NW_004567135.1, read as the reverse complement.
GGAGAGTTGCTGGCCAGGACTCAGGCCTCCGGGGCCAAAGGGCTAGGCAGAGGCAGACAAAATCATGGCGCCATTTTGATTAGAAATATTTCAAAGGCCTCCCTGGTGGCGCAAGGGGTTAAGTCTCAACACTAGGAAGCTGTCTGCAGCCCCTGCAGCAGGAGTTCGATCCCCTGCCAGGGAGCTGCCCCACATGGCGCAGCAGACCTCTCCTGTCTCCCCACTTGTCCACTCAGCAGTGGATTTCAGTGGATCCACCTGTTCTGCTCCCCATTGTCTCTGGTGAATCCTCTCACACACACATACCCCCACTGCCATCACACCTCTGGCCTACACAGCAACTCTTGTATGCATAAATAAATCTTTTTTTAAAAAATTCAAATTTCTATTAATATCAGGTCACTTTGGTTGGTACGTAGGCTGTTCCTTTGAGTAAAGTGGAGATGTGTGTACAGAATAAGAGATGGGATGCAGGAACAGCCCCAGACTGGAACTTAGTTAAACTGTCCTTTTTCTTTCCTGAAAAACTATCTGAATTTGCTTCGTAAGCATTTCTAGAACATTTCATACAGCTGTGTGGCTTTAAAAAAAAAGTTCAACCGAGATGCCCTCTTCCTTCTTTAAAGAACATTAATGAAAATGATAGTGATTGCTATTTGCCACTGACTTACTCCAAGTGTTTATGTTTACTATGTGCCAGATGCCAGGCATTTTACCTGGCAGGCCACACTGGCTTCTAGACTCCAGAACTACTACTGCTGTGAAACCACCAGAAGAGAGGCGTGCTGTAGCTGAGGGTGCTCAGGGGACACAGCACAACCAGTCCAGCAGCTGAGTCACTGGGCCCTGGGGACTCCAGGCATAGCCAGGAATCTGTGTTCTGTCATTTTAAGACGCTTGTAATGTGCATCACTGGGCAGCAGGGGGCGCCATGACACCACCTGTGGTTAATTGCCACCTATGGTCTGACTGGGCGGCTGGGCAAAATCCTTCATTGATTGTGGAGTCTCTTAGGATTTTGTGGATAAGGGAAGAGTTTGTGTCAGTAATGATTGTGATAACCAGGAGACAAAGTGGAGCGAGGATGCAAAACAGATTGATGAGCAAAGTGTCAAAGGTGTATCTGGGGTGGTGGGACAGAATGGGGTGGGTGTTTGGCAAGCCCCTGGCTGGGATCCCTGTGGCGAGTGGGGAGAAACTGGTATAGGACCGCATGGTGGGACAGCATACACGCCTCTGTCCGAGCTGCTGGAGACTGGACTCCCCCGTGGCCTGGAAAGCAGCACAGCTGTACTTTGTCAGCATGCGATGGTCCTTGTGCTTCCTGCTCTTCCAGAATCTTCCAGCACAACACACACAGAGTCTCTACTGTCTTCTCTTTTCATGGGGTCTTCTACCAGGAGTATATCTATGAACAGCATGAAGCTATCTCTGAAGGAGGCATTAACCAAAAAATGTGTTTTGTCAATTCAAATGAAACACATTTAGGGGAATCAGGCTGTGGTCCGCATATGTGGCAAGAGTCATTTCACCCGCGAATTGAAGACATGTAATTCAAAACCTCTCACTCTGTAAGTGAAGACAGAGGCATGGGACAAATCACTGACAGAAAGGGGCTGGACAGGGGGCTTTTACCTGCTGCACCACTGTTTCCCCACCCCATAGGAGGGTGTAAGGTGTAAGGTGTGTAAGAGTGTGTATTGCTGAACTGATGCGAGGTCTCTGATGATGTACTCTCCTTCTGATCAAAAAGGAATCTTTTGTAGGCCTGCTTTCAATTTGAA
>NW_004567135.1:11111626-11124604 GCF_000260355.1 Condylura cristata | reverse complement strand
AGGGCCCAGTGTTAGGAATTTAGTTACCGACTCATGCTCTGAACAACGGACCCCTCTCCACGTGCCCCTGAGCTCAGTTCTTAGCGCCATCATCCAGAAAAGAATGGTGCCAGCCTGCACCCCTGGTTTACCCCGGGAAGAAAGCTGATGGTGATACTTGCTTGGCTTAAGATAATCGATTAATTCACTGTTCCCAAGCAGTGAAAATGAACACAACATGTGTTCATTTGTGAGCAACTGGGCTTTTTTAAAAATGGTGAACTCAAGGGCCTCCCTGGTGGTGCAAGGGGTTGTCTCAGTACCATGAAGCTATTGGCAGCCACTGTGGCACAAGTTCCATCCCGGGCCCGGGAGATGACCCATAAGGCACGGCAGACCTCTCCTGTCTTGCCCGCTGCTCCCCTCAGCAGTGTATTTTAGTCATTCTGCCTAATCTGTTCTCCACTCTCACCAACACCCACACCTCTAGCCTGCACCCCAACTCTTATATGCATAATTAACATCTTTTTTTAAAAAAAGGTGAACTCAATTTTTTATATAAATTATCTTTATTTCTGTAGCATACAAAAGGTATAAATATGATTTTTTATAAAACCAATCACCTGCACACCCAAGCAGAGAGCTTGTGAAGCTGGGGTCTGTCTGTCTCCAAGCCAGAGCGCGCAGGAGGGAGCAGACTGGGTCCAGTTGCCCTGTCAGGTCCCCTCCCCGGGACGCTGCCGCACACGGCGGCTGGAGATGACCGAACAGCCTTCTGTCTCCAACGAGGCAGCTCATTCGACAGCACATCGGGACAGTGGCACTGGAGGCCTGGAAGGCTCGCGGGCACTTGATGAACGAGGCACTTGATGTGACGCATGCCTGAGATGGAAACGATCATGTCAAATGAAGCAGGAGGACAGGCCGGGGGAGGGCTGGGAGCAAGGGGCCTTTTCATCTCCCCGGTCAGTCTCTTCCTTCACGCTGCTGTTTGATGTGGAGCAAGTAACCAGAAGCGGGGCGACAAAGAAAGCCCATAGAAGGGAAATGTAGTGGGCGAACAGCCATCGATTCTTTGCCCCACGCTGGCAAACAGCTCGGGGCTCGAAGGCTAGAACCGACAAAGTTCTTCGAGCCTCAAGGTTCGGCACATTCCGAGGCCATGAACTGGTGGTAGAGTGGCAGGTGCAGCTGGGAGGTGCTACGGGTTCGAAGGGCTGGCGACATCTCACGGTCTGAGGAAGTGACGGGAGCACACCTGCACCAGGCCGCGGGAGCTGGAGGCCCAGTGCCCTGCCCTCAGGCTTGGCAGAGCCCGGGGTCTGCACCAAAGCTCCCCCACTGCCAGTCCTGATGACAGCGACAGTGCGGGTCTGTGACGTCCACCCTCGCTCACACTGCAGGTGCGTGTCCCTCGGTACTAAGAGCTCCATGGCAACGAGGCACTCCTGGGTTGAAAATGAAGGCAGCTGTCAAACTGCAGTCTTCACTAGACGAGGTCACCTCTAGAGTTCATGCTTTCAGCTTACACTGAAATTAAGACAATTATCAATATAAAACCCTTAAATGTCACAAACTTGGCCACGGGCCCTGAGATCGGTGCCAGCCAGCATGCTGGGGGGTGGGGCTGAGGGGAAGGGGCCGTGACATCAGACCTCCGAAGGCTCGGGGAAAGCAAGCCAGCTCAGACGATGCCACCCGGAGAACACGACTCCAGGTCTGTTTCCTGGTGAGTTAAGCTCCCCTCTTAGGCACTGGACGGCACTGCCTGCCCCGTGGACAAATGGGTAGGAGAGAGGACCGAAGCCACCTGTGTGGCTCAGAACGATCACCGATTTGGGGTTCTCCCGCTGTGACCGTAGAAGGTCCTCTAAGTGTGTCGTAGTGTATCCTGCAGGGCACACTTCCCAGCGGAGTGCCATCCACAGGCCCTCTCTGGAAGACGCGGAGCCTGGAGACGCGAGAAACCTGAAGTGGGCAGGTTCTGGCCACAGGCCCTTCTGACCTGCCGCCTGGCTTCATAAAGGAAGCTCCCAGGGACACAGCCGCATCTGTTTGTCTACAGCCACCTTCACACGGCTGTGGCAGAGCTGGGTGACTGTGAGAGAGAGACCAGCTATCATTTACGGAATGTCATTTACAGCTGTCGTTAGAGTCTAGGGGGTGATTTAGGGAACCTCTCTGAAAAGGTCTTCCAAAAATGATCCAAGCGTTTGATTGTTAGAACCTGATTCTAGCTGCAAGTTTCCAAGCAGAGGAAACCTGGCCTTGAGGCAGGGAATCTGTGGGGCAGTAAACGGGAGGAAGTCACCAGCGCACTCTGGACAGGAGGCTCTGTGCCTTGACCTCCTTGTGCACGTTAAGCTGTGAAACCCAGAGTGTGTGTGCGTGTTGGCACGCATGCATGTATGCACACGGACATGTGTGCGCACACACACGCACAGGCTCACTCCAGGGTCATTCCAAACGGGGTGGGTGGTCGCTTTTCATGTCCTGGGGCAAGACGAGGCGCCCGCTCTGCTCTGGAAGGCCTGCAGTGAGGAAGCCGGGGCCGCCGCTCGCTCATTCACACGCCAGCTTGCTGTCGAAGCTGGAAAGCCCGATGGCGAAGGCCTGAAGTGCGCACAGCGGGTAGTTGTAGTCCAGTGTGAACACGTCATCTGCCACACGTCCAAACTGCATGACTATGTAGTCCGCTGGAAACGGAAAGACAGCGGCACGTTAGAGGATACAGGGCGGGGGAGAGGCCTGCGGAAGATACAGGCAAAGCATTCATTCTCCACATAGGCCAGTTCACCTCCAGGCCTCTGCAACTCCCCCGAGGGGACGGGGTGGGGGGGCTGCCCCAAAATAGCACACAAGGGGCGGGGCGGGGAGGGCAGAGTGGGTGTGGGGCTCAGGCCCCCGCCAGGGCTGCTGAGGCCCGTTTCCACCTGCGTCCCACACAGCTCCTGGACTTCTCCGATTTGCCACGGGAAGGCTCTCCCTTCTGCCCTCTTCAACATGGTGGTTGAGAAGTTTTACTGTGAAAGTGCAGCTTTGTCTTTTGAAAGAAATCCTTTTTACTTTATCTCTCAAATAAATCTCTCTTGACTGTAAACTTCCTAATCACATGAACCATGAGGCACGGGAACACGTTCCCTCCTGGGCCCATAATCACATGAACCGTGCTCTTGTCCTTATCGAGGGGCAGGCACGGGAACACGTTCCCTCCTGGGCCCATCCGGCCTTCCCAAGGACCTACGGTCATTTCCGTGGACTATCTGGAAGTTCTTCACCGATGCCTGTGTGACGCGGCCGTGGAAGTTGAGGACGTAGGACTGCGTGTCATCGTTCCAGACGGGAGCTTTATTGTGCAGCTCGATCAAGTTCTCCATGGTCTTGTTTTGCCATTTCGAAAGCAAGCTCTCATGGTCCTGTTTGAAGAGAAAGGCATTACTTTGTACCGAGCACTGTCTGGGCACGTTCATTTTCAGCTCTGCGGTAGAAAGAACAGAGGAATTTTTTGTTTGTTCCATTTCAGAAAGAGTCAGACCAGAACAAAGCTAAAACTGAAGCCAGGTGATTGTGTGTATGTGTTGATTCTTACACGGCACTTCCCTTTGCTGATCAAGTGGTTTCAAATCCGCCACTTTTCGACTGCAATTTACCCTTAGCGTCTGGAGTGGCGGCATTCCTAGAGAAACGTATGAGCCTTAACCTGTGTAGCACTGGTTCTGGGAGTGTTCAGGGTTTTTCTGTTGTTGTTTTGCATCTATCTCTCTTGAATTGTATTCTTGCCTTTAAGGTCCTCTACTGATCAAATATGTTTTTTAAAAAGATTTATTTATTTATGCATATAGAACTGGGGTACAGGCCAGCAGTGCAGGGGCGGTGAGAGGATTCCCCAGAGAGAGAGCGGGGAGCAGAACAGGCAGATTGATGAAGTACACTGCTGAGGGGATCAGCAGGCGGTCTGGAGAGGGCTGCCTGCTGTGTGGGTCACCTCTGGGCGGGGATCGAACTCATGCTGCAGTGGCTTTAGCTCCTTACTGCTGTGCTTTAACCCGCTGTGCCACCAGGGAGGGCCCTGATTAAATATGATTTTAACTTACATTTCGTGGACGAAATGGGATCCGTTCATGGCTCATATTCATCCCAGGAATGATCACAGACATTTTTCTTGGACCTTTAAATCCAAGTACATTGGTTTCCTAGACAATGGGAAAACAAGACAGAACTTGAAAACAGAAAGGAAAGAGAGGCCACATTCTTCACACAAGACTTTCTTAGGCATGGAAAATGCTGACAATGTCAAGAGCACTAAAACTATTTAATGATTTAACTGTAGTTAAATAAAAGGAGACGGGATCCCAGATAGGAAGGCAGGACAGCACCTTTTCTAGGACCTATTTTGAACACTTGAATTTAAAAGAGATCCTACTGGCTTGAAACTCTCCTCTTTATTCTCAAGTGAAATCTGAGACAACTGTGAGCAAACTCTAATTTGATCATCATAAGTAAATAGTTATTTCCCAGTGAGGAACCACACTGTGTGGTAAACAGCGAGGATTACAATTTAAATAGGACCTGGGCCAGGAGATTAAAAACTCAAGAGCCTGGATGATATGTGAATAAGCACATTAAACAGGCAGATGTGTGTGTTCGTGTGCACCACGCAGAGTTAACATAGCTCGCTGATGCCCAAAGCTTGGGGAAGCAACACTACGTGTTGTAAAGTGTTAAGTGGTTGTCAGTCACGAAGATAAACTCCAGCTGTGAAGTGAGTTCCCACCAAAGCCACCACAAGAGCTGAGATGCTAAGAACGAAGCAACAGGCAATCGGGTTCATTCCTCCTCCTTTCTTGTACTCAACTCTTTGCTCACCTCCTGTGCACGAGGCCGTGGCCGTGTGGCCATGTGGTCTTGTGGCCGCGTGGCCATGTGGCCTGTGGCCGTGGCTGGGATGAAGAGTTTTGCACACTCAGTTCTTCAACCACTGGAAACAGGTTTACTATTCCAAATCATGCTTTTCTAAACATTATCTAGGTGGGTTCTGTGCTCACTATATAAACTTTGTGCTTTGTATAAACTGACTATCTGTATTCATAAAAAATAGCTCACAATACCAGAAAAACGGGTAACACACTGTTGGACCGGTAATAACACAAGTGATAAGAGCACGTGCAGGTGCCACAGGCCCTGTACAGAGGCCACGGACAGTGGCCAGGCACTTCTCTGATGATTTCGTGGCACTGATTCAGCAAAGTGCAAAGAGGGGGGACAGGAAGGCTCTTAGGGTACAGCAAAGGAATTACAGGGGCCGTGTGGCTCGAGCGCTGGGAACAGGGGTCTGAAAGGAAGTGGTGAGGGCTCACCGGAGTGCAGGTGGGGGGATTTACCTGGTAGCAAGATAGGAAGAACTGGATAGAAAAAGCAAAGGTCAGTGTCTAGTTTACTGTAACCTCTAGCAAAGGAAGAGAGGTAAGGAAGAGCTGGCCTTAGGAAAAGAGCACGGCAGATGAGGCCAGAAAGATTTAAAAGTGGAAAATAGCTGAAGTGGGCGCTCCACGAAGAACTAAAATCCCATGCACAGAGAAAACAAAGGCAGCAACAGAAAAGGCGCCCACACGTAGAAGCCAGCAGGCGGGAGCCACAGTCCAGCACCAGCACGTTAGGTCTGAGGAGCCACTGGGCCCCTGGGTGGCTCCGGGAACTCACGTAGCAGATGGCGGCCAGCTCCTGCCGGGTGTAGGCCTTCTCCACCAGGCCCTGGGCCTTTGTTGGGCTGACACCGTGGTCATAGACTGTAAACTTGGTCCCCATGAGGTTGGATCTGGAACAGGAGAAAAGGTCATCACGATCATCTGTATTTTCTTCTTACACAAATGATGCGGGAGACCTAGTGACGGGAACAAGCCCATTGCCTGTCTCCAAAGGACATCGTGACCTTTTTTAAGACTTCTCATTCAAACAAGGAAGGCGAGGCCCTCCCTGGTGGCACAATGGGTTAAAGCCAGCACTGCAAAACTGGCCACAGCCGCTTCTGTGCGAGTTCAGTTCCTGGCCCAGAAGCTGACCCACATGGCACAGCAGACCTCTCCTGGCCCTCCTGCTGCTCCCCTCAGCAGTGTTTTTCAGTAGATCGGCCTGTTCTGCTCCCCCACTGTCTCTGGAGAATCCTCTCACTGCCCCTGCACCTCTGGCCTGTACCCCAGTTCTGTATGAATAAATAATCTTAAAAAAAACAAGGAAGGACCTTAGATTTCTTTGTTTTTTTACCTGCTCATTGTGAAAAAGACAGGAACTGTTCTGAAACTACAGGAATAAAAGTTTCAGAAAGGACAGGGCAGCAATTACAAGGCTGCTCTCACCTGAGTTTGCCAATATAACTTTCTCCTTCACGAGACAAATCTGTTGGGTCCGTGGAGATAAGGTAGTTGGACGTTTTGCTCTTTTTCCGCTTTCTACCTGCAAGAAGAAATATCTGGAAGGGGGGTGGGGGGAGAGAAGCCAGTCAAAAGAAGCACCACAGTTTGTTCTATCTGTTTCTGGAGCAAATGTTGGCGATGTTTGGGAGGTGCCAGCCATCTTTGGTGCTTCCTGTAAACATTTTTACAGGCTTAATTCACTTGCATTAATTTGAAGCTATTTGATGGCCCCGCAGAAGCCTGGGTTTCTGGTGTGGGTCTTTACACGGAGACCTGATGCCGAGATCAGGGGCGACAGCTGGAGGCCTGGAGATGGCACGTAAGGCGTCTTGGGGACGCTGCCTGTGTGGCTGGAGTGCAGCAGCCATCAGTGGCAGCCGAGATGACGCCAGTGCCTGTGGGGCAGGGAGGAGGTCCCCCCGAGTGCTGCAGACCGGGCTTTGCCAGTCCTGCTCCCCAGCACTCACCACCCCGGGACTGTGGGAGCCTGCCCATGGGGGTGGCACCTCGAATGCAATGGCCACCTCCTTGGAGTCCCTGTGCCCAGATGACAGGCTGTAACCCCAAAATGCCATTTTGGTTTCGTTTTTTGGTAAAGATTTTATTTTTTTTAACGTTTATTTTACTTACGCATACAAGAACTGGGGTACAGACCAGAGATGTGGGGGGACTGAGAGGATTCACCAGAGACAGAGTGGAGAGCAGAACAGGCAGATAGACTGAAACACACTGCTGAGGGGAGCAGCGGGCGAGACAGGAGCTGCGCCATGTGGGTCACTCCCTGGTCCAGGATCAAACTCGTGCTGCAGTGGCTGCAGATGGCTTGAGAGCACTGTGCCACCAAAGAGGCCCCCCAATACCATTTTGGAAGCCCATCCACTGGTGAGCGTGGGTATAATATTTAAAATGTGTCCTTGAGGTGTCCCCCCACCCCTCACCCAGGAAAACAGTCAGTGGCCTCAGATTCCTAGATCATCAGAAGGGAAACAGATCTCCCCAGAGGCTTGGTCATTATGTCCTTGACCAGGAGACCCAGCTGGTAAGGGGCATCCACTCCCCACCTTGTCTCCATGAGCCCCAGGCTGTGACATACCCCCCACCCCAACCCCAAACACTGTCTCCAAGCCCTATTCCAGCACGGGTCACTCACATACCATTCAGTGTTTTCAGAAAAGCCAAATTTGGGGGTCTTTATCCCTTTTTTCTAACATTTCCCAGAACTCACTGTCAGGGTTTCCCTATCATACAACTTTTCTGAATTCACTAGCTTGATTTTCCACACAACTTTATCCCTTAAACCTCCAGTGACTTTTTGAAAACACTTTGTCCAATTCCTTGCTTGAGTCTTTGCAATCTTAGGAGTAGCCACATCCTCACCACCCACCCTCTGCATCACCCTTGGGAGTACCAATGTCTCCGGACGCTCCTTGTCACTGGGCTACCCTCTGTGATCACAGCCACACCCTGCCCAAACCTCCTCATCTTGGACAACAGAAGAGAAGCAGGAGTGGCAGAAGCTTAGGGAAGAACTTTGGAATCAAACAGAGGTGGATTTCAACCTGGCCCTGCCACTTACGAATGTCTCCTGGAGCAGGGAGGTCATTCCCTAAGCCCCAGTTACCTCATCCATACAGCAAGGACAGGAAATCCTATTATGCAAGGCTGTTACAGTGTAAGTGATAATAGGTATCAAGCATTTAGTGCACACTCTGAACTCAGTAAGTTGTGGTTATAGTAACAGTGGCATCTCCTGCCCTCATCTCATTTCTAGGCTCTTCATACCAACCTCTAGGACCTGGTTTTATACAAAATAGGTCTTTTGTTAGAAAGTATTAAATTGTCTCAGATGTATATGTATATGCAGAGTTAATGAGAATTTCCAGGGTCAAGACATTTCACTTGCATGTTCTTTATTTCTAACTCACAACTCACTCTATTCCCCAAAATGTGCTCTTTCTTCTGCAATGTCATGTTCTACGTTAATACAAATAAAAAGCAATCGCATAAAGTGACACCTCACCCTCCCACAGCCACACCCCTTCCCCAATAAAAAGGGATGGAGGTAAAAATAATTGCCTTCAAATATTTCCTTACATTCAGGGTAAAGTCTTTCCTTGGGGCTGGTTGGGGGCGGGAGGGGTGGGGGGAGGTACAGACTCTGCAGACTCTGTCTACTAGACCATGAGCCCTGAGAACCACCTGGGACTTGACAAAACAACCTTCCTCTGCTCGGATGCTAGTGCTGTTCCTGTCCCCACAACACTCTTCCCTCTGTCTCAAGATCTGCCTTGAAAATCAATTCTCTGTGCCTCCCTGGTGGCACAAGGGGTTAAGTCTCAGCACTCTGAAGCTCTCAGCAGCCACTGCAGCACGAGGTGGATCCCCAGCCAGGGAGATCCACATGGCACAGCGGACCTCTCTTGTCTCCCCTCAGCAGTGTGTTTCAGTGGATCAGCCTGTTCTGCTCCCCATTATGTCTCTGGTGAACCTTCTCACTGCCAAGCCCCCCCCCCCAACACCTCTGGCCTGCACCCCAGCTCTTGTATGTATAAATAAATCTTTTAAAAAGAAAATCAATTCTCTTACCTTCCGATTCTCATCCTTTTCCAAGTGCATATAATAAGTGGGGAAAAGACCCCGGTCCATTCCTTTTTTGTCCCTGGTTATCCGACACTTGACGGTGATGCCTCGTGGGGCAGGACTATAAGCAAAGTCCTCTAAATTCTCCACTTCTCCCAGCTGGTTCTCAGCTTGCTGGGCTGCAGTACTGGAAGCTCCTGTATCCTGAGAGACCAGGCACATTGGGCAACAGGAAGTTGTCAGAAACTCCAAAATCTCCCTGAGAAACACTTAATGGACAACGTCAACTAATGACTGACCCCTCTGACTGTAGTCTCCTGAACTGAAGGGTGCTCTAAAGAGTTATGTAAGTACACGCACACTGAGGGGGACCGAGGCGCTCCTGGAGGCCGCCACACAGTAGCTGGTGTGGGACAGAAGGTTCCAGAGAGGTGAGGAGCATAAGTCTGATCTAGAGCGGGAAGTGTCCGGATCTTACTCAGTAATGCTATTCCACTACTGAAGAGATGTTTGGGAAAGAGCTAACTTAGCTGTAGTTTAACTGGCTGGCTTTAACTAACGAAGTTTCAGAATGACATACTGTGGTTGACTTCTGGCTGGATGCAGAATTTGGTCTGTCTGCTTCTGAATGTGGAGAATGAGACCTTAACTTTTTTCCTTCTTCTTCCCCATCAGTCTCTTCCTCATCAAAGTTCAAACTACCCGAGATACCTGTCAGGCGAGAATGGTCAAAAACTGTCAACACTGGTTTAAAAAGGCAATCTTTGAACCAAAGATGATTTTCATTATTTTGCTTAAAACATTCTAAACTAACTCAAGACATGGTTCCTGCATCTAAAATCTCACAGATCTTCTTTGGTATCCTTCCTCAGTGCCTTCTTTACTCTCCCTTCACTGCTGCCACCCTAATTTAGCTCTTTGACGCACTGTATCTGTGAGAAAAAATAATTTGCAAATCATCTATGTGATTAAGGATTAATCTCCTGAGTAGATTAAGAACTCCTAGAACTCAATGATGAAAAAAGAAAAAAATCCAAAAATGGGTAAAGTCTTAAATAGACATTTCTCCAAAGACATAGCTGTGGTCAGTAAGTACGTGAAATGAAGCTCAATATCTCTACCCTTTAGAGAAAAGGCAAATCAAAATCACAAAGAGCTGTGACCTCACAAGCCATGGAAAGGCTATCACTGAAAAAAAAAAAAAAATCAAATAATGGAAGTAAAGGGGGAAAATGACAAATGACTAGAAGAGTAACTGTCTTCAAACCATGACTTTCGCTCACCGTGTTTCTGGAGAATCTCCTGAAGGCCTGGCTTGGGTGCAGCGTCCAGAACGCTGTCCCCATCATCCCTTCCTTCAGTGTCCTCTTCTGTGGCAGAAGAACCTACTGCAAGGACATGAAGTTTGGTTTCCAAGTCGTGACTATCTGACTTCAGGAAAGCTGCTGGACCATCAATACCTAGGAGACAGAAGGAAAGTCTTAGCTCCACGTTGGTTGGGTAGTTAGCTGTGCAAGAGAAGAACTAAGAGCTACCAAGTCACTTTACCTTCCTTCCCTAAGGTCCACAAGGGTCTGTGTTAATTCGGGACTGACACTCATCTTTTTAATTTGACTAAAGCAAAATATACTTGATGCTATACTATAGAAACTGAAGGAAAAAAATCATGAAAACAATGGGTTCTCCCTGGTGGCGCAACGGGTTAAAGCACCTCATTATGAAGCTCTCTGAGGCCACTGCAGGACAAGTTCGATTCCCCGCCAGGGAGCTGACCCACATGGCATGGCAGACCTCTTCTGACCTGCCCACTGCTCCCCTCATCAGTGTACTTTGTCAGTCTGCCTGTTCTGCTCCCCACTCTGTCTCTGGTGATCCTCTCACCCACCACACCTCTGGCCAGTACTCCAGTTCTGTAAGCATAAATAAATAAATCTTTTTTTTAAAAAAATCACGAAAACAAAGTTTTCCATAGTTGAGTCCCATGTCCAAGCCCATCAAGTTCAGCCAATCAAGCTCTTAATCCACTTCCTCCTTTCCGCTTTCACCATCTCTCTCAGATGATCCTTGTGTCCTTTCTGTTGGAAGAAGGCCGCTCCCCACCTACTCCTGGCTTCCGGGGTAACTCCGCCCAATGTAACAGGCTACCTGCTATTCAACAGGCCAATCGGACTGGCAACAGGCCAACCACTGGCTTCCAAAACAACAGCTCCTGGGTGGACATGAACATTAAGTGATCGCCCACTGATCAGAGTAGTTTTAGTCTAAACTCAAAAGCCCAAAACATAATTTTAAAGAATCCTGAAGCTTCCTGCTCTCCTTTTGGTCCCTTGGTCTATCTGAGAATGCTCCATCCTGCTCTGAGTTGGTGAGCAGGGGTCCCAGCAGGAAGTGCCGCCGTCTAAACACACACCGTGGAGGACGACATCATTGTGCAGGGCGTGTGGCTCCATCAAAGGGGTTTGCTCCTCGGTGCCTCTAGGCTTTGGCCGACGTAGCCTGGCTTCTGGATTTGGCTGGACCATAAGTGGCTCAAGGCGCTTTTTTCTCTGCTTCTTCTCCAGCAGTGCTCTCTAGGGGACAATTGTGATATTATAGCCAGGAGACAAGGTCTAGATATGTCAAACATTTAGGTTTTCACGGATTCTCACAAAACCTCTCATAAATTAATTTTTCCAGCCCTCCCTGGTGGCGCCCTGGGTTAAAGCACTATGAAGCAAGCTACAGCCTAGCCGCTTCAGCCCGAGTTCAATCCCCGGCCAGGGAGCTGACCCACGAGGCGCAGCAGACCTCTCCTGACCTGCCGCTGCTCCCCTCAGCAGTGTACTTCAGTCAGTCCACCTGTTCTGCTCCCCACTCTGTCTCTGGTGAATCTTCTCACCGCCCCTCTGGCCTGTACCCCAGTTCTAGATGCATAAATAAATAAATCTTTAAAAGATTAATTTTTCCCACTTCAGAAGTGGGGAAACTGAGACACAGAGTGGAGCAGGGAGTCTGGCCACTTTAGCAACAAAATATTTACCAGACACCTGTCAAGATCTATTTTAAAAAGTACAACTCAACTAGCCAAGGTGAGAATATGACTCAAGTCTACTTAAAGGATACAATTCTTGTTGTATTATTAATGGCACCACGATCGCAAGTTTAAGATATCAACTTGTTTGCATGGGGGGAAGATGAAGGAACACAGAAGGTGCAACCTCAGAGGATAGCATTCGGATGCACATGGACAATTCTTTCCTGTTTCCCAGTTCCTTATATTACCTTACTTTTGTGACTGGAAGGGGAAAACATTATTCTCTCACCCCTATATTACTTTTATGTCTTAATTTGCTGAAAAGCAGTATGTTTGCTTTCTTGCTTATTTTATGTAATCAAACAAATCAGGGCAAAGGATAAGAAAAAAAAATAAACAAAAACAAGAGCAGATGGGAAATTCCAAGCAGAAAACAGTCAACTACATGGTAAAAGCAAAATAAAGAATCTGGTAGCAAGAGGAATCAAGAAAGGAACATAAGAGCCTATGAGAAGAAAAATCAGCAAGATGAAAAGGAAGGTACTAGACATATACTATTTTTCTTTGTCTTTGCACCAAACAGTTGATCACGCAGACAGCCACCAAAGAAGTCAGCTGGGGGGGATCCCTGAAAGAAGCGCAGGATCCACAAATGGCAGGTGCTGTGACTATAGACTCTACCGGAGGGAAGGCGAGTGAGGGGGTACGGGGTGTGGAGGGGTGAGGGGCTTTGTGCTTGCAACCCGAGGAGGCGCTAGGCAGGACACACACTTTTTAAACCTCAGCAAATAGGAATTTATAATTCATAGAACTCACTGTGCATCTAGGAGACCCCAGAACAGAAATGTCAAGCCCCAAGCTAAGAATAAAGTCATAACTGAAAAGCAAAGATACTGTAATCTATTTTATGGTTTCTTAGGTGAAAAGCTATCCACTTATTTTTTTGCAAGATCGTCTCTTTAAAAAGCACCACTGAGGCCCTCCCTGGTGGCGCAG
>NW_004567135.1:11104221-11109196 GCF_000260355.1 Condylura cristata | reverse complement strand
AAAAAGTTGTAATTCAGAGTCAACTCGAACAGATCTGCTACTGTCCAAGTTTGTGAACAAGAAAAAACTAAAATATCTGTATATGGGCCACTCGTCAACTTAGTAAGAACTGTCACCTGATTGTACAGCATTTTAATCGCCCTCACGTCACTGGGTAGGCAGAGTTTCAGCCTAACAGTGTCAACTCTTACTTTGGTTATGTCCTTTCTTCCCTGAAAACTAAGTGCTGGAAATGAGGGTGCATGAACCAAGAACCCCTTACCAAGTTAGGGAGGCTGAGGGTCCGGGAGGGCCAGAGGTGCCTGACCTTTACGGTGCCTTCAGGCCTTTAAATAGCACGTTCACTAAGTCTCTGAATTTTCCCTATTCCTTTAGAAGCTGAACAATAATCAAAGAATCCATCTTCTCTGGAATCTGATGGGAAGTCCAGCTATCATTCCAGGGAATCAAAATGTTGAATGATGATGTCAAAATAAGAGAGGAAATAGAGATTAGATGGAGAGGGGGCAATTTTCCATAAAAAAGGCTTTATCCAGTGAAATAATAGAAGTTCAATCAAGCTGCAGATGAATACTAGCCTGACTTCACCAATCTCTCAGTTTCCCAAGGCCCCGCTCAAGAGAACTGGCTTTACTTATTACACGGTGGTGATTCATCCCATCATGCCACTCCTGAGAGAGGCTGAGGGACATTGAGGGATCATCAGCAAGGTCAGAACAGTTACCTGGGGGTTATTTGGCTGAAAATTGCTGCCAACCCCACAAAGCAAGATCATGGAAAAGTAAGGCTAAAAGTTTTAAATCAGACTTTTAAAAATAGCAACTTGGGCCCTCCCTGGTGGTGCAGCGGGTTAAAGCACAGCACTGAGCAGCTAAAGCCACTTCCGCATGAGTTCGATTCCCGCCTGCCCAGGAGGTGACCACATGGCGTGGCAGACCTCTCCTGACCCGCCCGCTGCTCCCCTCAGCAGTGTACTTCGTCTATCTGCCTGTTCTGCTCCCCACTCTGTCTCTGGTGAAACCTCTCACCGCCCCTGAGCCTCTGGCCTGTATCCCAGTTCTGTATGCACAAATAAATAAATCTTTAAAAAAAAAAAATAGCAACTTGGCGTACTGATGATCTCTGGTAGAAGAGTCTTTCCAGGCAGCACCACGACCTGACACAAAGGGACCGGGTGTGCCCTAGCCAGCAGGTGGCAGAGATGTTCTCTACCCAACACGCAGCCCTGTCTGAGTCCTAGGGCTGATGGGTCTGAAAATCTTACTTTCTGTTGCCAGCTGCGGTGTCCACATACCTTGAAAATATGAGCACCAGAGTGAGACCAGTAATAAGAAAAGCAAAATATACTCCATGGGAGCTTTTTAACAAATGGTACTGGGACAAGCAGATACCCACATACAAAAAAATGAAGTTGGATCTTTCCCATCTCACTCCATTCAAAAAAAACAAAAACAAACCACAGAACTTACAAAACTCTTAGAAGGAAACATGGGAACAAGTCTTTGTAGGCTTGGGTTAAGTAATGGTTTCTCAGACTGACACCAAAAATACAAGAGACAAAAGCAGAAATAGAACTTTTGTGCTGAAAATGACACACCAAAAAAGTAAACTAATCACAGAATTTTTACAATATTTCTGATAAGGAACTTTGATCTAGAATATATAAAGAGCTTTTACGTTCAGCAACAGACAATTTAGAAAGGGGGAAAGACTTAGATAAATATGTTGCCAAAGACAACATATAAATGGCCACTAAGTCTAAATGCTGAGCACCACGAGTCATTAGGGAAATGCAGATCACGACTGCACTGAGATGCCACTTCACAGCCACAAGCAGGGCCGCAATCAGAGGGAGATGCAAAGAACAAAGAAATCGTTCGTGCACGAGAAACGGAAGCCTTGCACACCGCTGTCACAATGCACAATGGCCCAGGCACTCTGGAAAACAGCCTGGCGACTCTGGAATGTTAAACACAAGCAAAGCTACCGTTTGATCAGCAATTCCACTGCTATCGCCCAGGGTATGTTAGGTACCCTGGGTGTACGTGAACTTTAGGCTTAGTACCTGAGAGAAATGAAAACATGGTGACACAAAAACTTGCATACAAATGTCCCAAGCAGCATTATTTGCAATGTAGGAAATAATCCAAATGCCCATCGACAGGTGAATGGATAATCGAAATGCGGCGAACCCACAAAATGGAAAGCTGTTTGACAATAACATGGGATGAAGTGCTGATATATGCTACAACATGGGAGAGCCTGAAGTCAAATGCCCAGACATAACTGATATGCATAATTCCACTTATCTGCAATCTAAAGTCATTATACTTTAGGTACATACTTATGGCATGTAATTTAGCTCAATAAAGCCATTCAAGACTCTACACAGGACAAAAACAGCCATGTGCAAATTATCTGCAAATCTAGGACTTTCTGCACATTAAATTCTAAGAATATGTTGTCATAAAAAAAGCATAGCTATGAAAGTAACTAATAAATAGACTGTAACTGGATATGGAAGAAAGGAAATGATCTCTGGAAATAAAGCAACGAAGAACCAGAGAGCAAGATTATCTTGCGGGCGAGCCAAGGAGGAAAGTGTCCTGGCCAGACACGCTCGTATCTCATTCCTCTGGCAGAGAAAACCCTTTAGTAGCAGTGAATTAATCATGCCAGCATACATTAATGATTTCGATCATAAAGATCTCTTTACTCTGATTTCAACTTACTAGGTCACTTTCCAGTTCATGCAGACTAACAGGAATGTGATGAACTCCAGCACATGGTTCACTAGGAACCACTGATTCGGCTTCATCACTGAAGGGGTGTGTCTGTGTGACCTGCTCCTTGTGAGATGGCTTCACTGTGCTCTTAGCAAACAATGTCTGCCCTACAAAGCTCACGATCAGTGTCTTGACCACGGGGACACTCACTGCAGGATGCCTAAGGATTTAACCTGCTGTGCACAGGGCTGGCTGGGAGAGTGGGTCCCCAGGCTCCCACCTCTGCTGCAAATCACGGCCATAGCAAGTCACTGCCACAGCTGCTGGCACGTGTTAGACTATGCAGTGTGCACTAGGACACAACCAGGTGACAGCAGCCACCTCACCGTCCTCAACATCCCTCCCTCCCAGTTCTCTTAAGTCCCATATTCTACGATGCTGCCTAACATTCTATTATTTTATCCAGTCTGATCTCACCTTACAGATAAAATACCTGGGGCCCACAGCGTGGAGGACCTTACTTGTCACTTGGTGGCACCGCTTTCTTGCTCCAGGCCATTAGAGGCCCAGCTGGCATGGGGCCAAGCTCCACAGCACTGCAAGTCGCTTCTTTCTCATGCAGGCGACATTCAGGTTTCTAACAGTATCCCTCACTACTTAATAGCAAAATGATGTTATGTCAGGTTGAAAGAGATCTTTTTCTAATCTAAACAGTTACTATAAAATAAAATTATACCTGAAGGGTATGATCCTATACCCCTAATCATATGTAAAGTCATAAACCAACTGCTCCCCCCTCCAAGAAAAAAGACAAGTGTAACCAAAAAAAACCAAAAAAACAAACATTCTCCTTGTATCCATTCTATCTCTGAAAGGATGCGTTAAAAGTCAGTGACAGCCTCTGGGAAAGAGCCCAGAGCTGACTGCAGTCCTCTGCCCACCTGTACCCATGTGGGTGCTTCTTTCCACCCACTGCCTCCCTCTGCAGGGCAGCAGCCTCCTGCCTTCCCATGACCTTACCTGCCAGGACTTCTCTGCACTGACCTCCCTCAGCGGAGGCCGCTCTCCTGAGGGACGCACCCCTGGGATCATGCAGGCCTCTCTCAGCAAACCTGTCTCTTTCAGAGCAGCTCTTCCTGCCTGCTTGTGTCTATACAAGTGTCTTTTACTCTTCTGTCCCTTTCCCTAATAAACAAACAAAAAAGAGCCCAGAGCCAAGCAAAGGAAGAAATACTTTCCTCAGATATCTTTTTGTCATTTTAATTAATATATATGTTCATTACCTATATGAAAAACATATTTTTTAAATTGAGCTATAAAAGGGCTTTTAACAGTCCACAATATTTGGACCACATATGTACCACATGGAGCTTTCTCTTAAAATAAAAATTACAAAATACTTGGACCATTTTCTTTTACTTCCATAAAATATATCTATATTAAAAATTGAAAATCAGGGCGGGAATGAGTTACGGTGATGGTTCACAGGTGACTTGGTGGTGGGAATTTTATGGGCAATACACCTGAGAGGAGAAATCAAACATTGTGTAAATATGAACAGTGATGTCAATATACATATATAAGTAAATTTTATAAATGAAAAGCAATATAAAATTCAAAAGTCATGCCAAATAAGGTTTAGTTACATACGCACACATAAGTTATGTCATATATGTGTAGACCCCTACACATTACCTGGTAGATAATAGATTTCATTTACTGCTAGTAACAAATATATTGTCTGGTCTTATAAATATAAATCAAAATAAAAAATTTTAAAAGTTGGGGTCCTTTTTCCCTAAATATAGCTTGCTGTGCATTAGAATGTAGTAACAATTATTCTGATCTTGTGGGGTGGGGAAAGAGTCATAATCATATATAATCACAATTTTCCCCACGATCCCAGGAAGATAGTTTCTTTCCTAGTTTTATGTATTTTTTTTTCAATACTAGAGAGAATTATTTATTTCAGTCCCTTATGAAAGGTCATGGTTAACATGCTGGCTTCCTAGCTGGGTCTCTGCGCTGAGGGGAGACCGGGGCAGGCGGCGATAATTGATGAGAAGTCGGTTGCCAGTTTCCTACTCAACAAACACAAAGCTGGATTTACCTAAAATGACCCTCAGTCTCTAAAGGAAAAATAGAGAGGCCACAGCGGATGCACTAACCCCAGCACAAGTGTCAAGAAGCAATCTAGGGCCCTCCCTGGTGGCGCAGCGGGTTAAAGCACAGCACTGAGAAGCTAAAGC
>NW_004567135.1:11091340-11103761 GCF_000260355.1 Condylura cristata | reverse complement strand
TAGCGGAAGCGGCAGATGGACCGGCCGCTGCTCCTGAGGTCTCGACAGGGGGCTGTCCGGTCCCCATGGGGACGCCGGGGGAGGCCGCCTGGGACAAGACCAGGGCAACTACAGGGAAGGTGGTGCGCGGCCTCACACCCGGCCCCCCACCCTGCGCACCCCTCAAAGACGCCCCCTGCTGGCGCGCGCGCGCACTGCCGAGGTGTTCTGCCTAGTTTTCAGGGAGTCCCCTCTGAGGTAATTTACTAGGTTCGAAGTCGCTTTATACTTCCAGCAGTAACATAAAGAAGTAAGACAAAAAAGTGAGGTCGTTCTGGCCACATGGGCAGCCTAGGCTAGGTACTTCCCGGAATTGGAAAACACAGGTCAGAAAGCAATGCAGGATGGGTGCAGGTTCTAAACTGGCTAATCACGAGGATCACTGCACGAAACCACGTCAACTGGTCATTTGTTCCTTCCTTTACTCAAATATTTATGAAGGACTAGTGCGTGCGCAGCCCTCTACTGAAAACTTCTGATGGGGTGAACACTGTAAACAGACTTGGTTCTGATCTCATGCTTGTGGGGGGAAACAAACACAGGCCAAATCATTGCAAAATAAATAAAATTAATGTGTGGCTGAAACTGGGACCAGTACAGTGAAGAAAATGATTCTGTCGGCAGTGGAGGCCTTTAGGCAGCGTGTTCAGATCTACATTTTAGAATTAAAAAAACAGTCATGTAGTTAGATGAAATGACAATGTAGAGAAGTGTTTAAGGCAGCAGAACCAAATTATCACATAGAAATACTAACACTAACATTCTTCTAATTCTTAGGAAAGGCACTAAGGAGTTTTCAGGGATTCTAACTCCAAAGGCAATTTTCTTGCCGATGTTCCCGAAGCACTTTGGTCTTACCGGAGTCCAAGCCCTGGTTCAGCAAATACTAGCTCCGGACACTATTAGGCAACATCAGAGCCTTTTTCTGCCCAGTCTTTCCATGACCCTGCCCACAGTTAAGTCAAGGTCATCAGCATTTGCTCCCTTCTTTCAGAAGAGCTCACCTGGTTATCTAGTTTCAACTGGCGAAGCTTCATGGTCTCATCCTCAAAGGCACTGTCAGATAAAATGAAAAGAAAGCACATCAGAGAAAATTCCTTTCAAACCCTGTCAGCTTCATCTTTTCCACTGTAGAGCTATCTGAACCAAACAATTCTGCCTTAGGGAAAACATCAGTTTCTGCAGGACTTGCCATCTTTACGGCCACATTTATTCCTGAGGAGACTGAATGCCCAAACGCATAAGAAAAAGGTGTAGAATATTGACCCTGGCATACTGAGGGGTTTTTTTCTTTTAAATCATAAATTGATTATTCGCTATATTCTGGGCACAATGCTGAGTATGTCTGTGTATTTTCATTTATTACTCAAGACAACCATGTAAGTTAGGCACATGACAAAAAAATGGAGATTTGGAGACCTGGGCATTGGTTAAACAGAAACTGATGCTAATACTGGTCCCTAGTTTCCAGAACCTAAATTCTACATACATATATAACTACATACATATTTATACACACTTTACTTCTTTGTGGAGTTAATTCTAGAAGTCAAATTAGGTATAGATCTTACTATATAGCTTTCTGGTTTCCTTAAGATTTGGTAAGTCTTTTAACATATCAAATTTGTCATTTTTAACTTTCTGAAGCTTTCTACTTTTGACAGTTTCCTGAGGATTTTATTTCATGACTCAACAATCTTGGAAAGAAAAGCATGAAACAGAAATGGTTCTCACTTATTCATACTGTAAACCTTTACTGTGAACTTACTGTAGGGGAAAAGAAACCAATAACTATAAATACAAAGTCCTATTTGAGAAGACAAATTCGATGGTTGCAAAAAGAAGCATAGCTTTTCCTGATATGGGGTTAATACGCCAAAACATCTATGTAATGGCTTACGACCGCATCCTGATACTTTAGAAGGTTTTGTGCATAATATAAACCTTCATGTTCTTCCTGTCTATTAACCTGTAGCAAATTTCATAACCTCTTAGACACAGAGCTATATTGTAAGTCTTTGACAATTTCTGCTACTCATTTCCTTATAACCTTTATGTTGAAAAAACAACTGGGTATTCAAAATAAATCTTCTACTTTCCCCCAGTTCAAAAGAGAGACAAACATCTGATCTACTTCTGGCTTTGACTTTCTGGCTCTCTGTATTTCTACTAGAGATATTCCTAATTTCCTTTATGTTATAAAAATCCCTGTTCACATACTTTAAAACCCTCATTTTATGAATACAGTGCTAGAATACTATTAGCATTTTGCTATGCTGGTATAAATTTGAAGAAAATTCTAAACAAAATGACTGAGAAAAATGTTATGAACATTATACAGGACAAGGAGAGTTGGAAAAAAAAAAAAAACTTTAAGAGTCATGGACTAGTATTTTCAACAGCTGCTGCTATGAATGTTTCTCCTCCAAATCACTCCACCCTCTATTAAACCAGACATGCAAAATACTCTGGCAGGGGGCAAAAAAAATCATTCCATCGCTGTCCCCTACCAAAATGCTAAAACCTCAACACTGCTAAATTCTAAAAGATGACTGAAGTCCTTAAGCATTTTCTGAAGGCCTGTGATAGTGAAGAAGCCAGGTGTGTCTTCAACGCCCTGTTTTGACACCACTTAATACCTTTTATCAAGTCTGGGCAAGCTGAACAATTTAAATAAACAAGGTATTATCAAAGCACTTTGGCCTGAACAGAGAAGAGGCGCTAAAGATGCTAGAGAATTCTAACATTTAGATACTCCAATACTTACACGTCCTCTGCACTTTAGCTTTAAATTATAACTTAAACAAAAATAATAAAGATATTGTACATATTTAGATAAGAATACTCTAGTTTCTAGTCTAAACCAGAACATGATCTGACTAATTTTACATTTTCCTTTTATATTCTCTGTCCTTCATTCCAAATTAAGGTACTGATTAGCAAGCCTAACCAAGCCTTGTTCAGAAATCAACACAAAACACAAAGTATTCCTACAGAGACAAGGCAGCACTCATGGAAATTTTCCTATTTACGACAAACAAGAAAAAAATCCTCCAAGAAATATAAATCTTAAGCAAGGATCTGTCACTCAAGGGTGGCAGGTGATGAGGCTCACAGAACACCCTCCTGAATTACTCTCTAGTGACTGAGCAGCCGAAGTCTAAACCTCTAAGGCTTTACCATTGCAGAATCCACACAGAAGTTTCTGAGCCAGGGTCTACCTAGCCACCTTTGATGATAGGCACCAATTTTTAAAACACAGAATGAATGATAGAACATCATCATTTTAAAACCATCACAAGAATAACTGACTCTTGTAAGAAACATCAGTGAATATAATAACCATTGCATGAAGTAGGATTGTGAACACAATCCCAAGTGTCTTTGCATAGACTGTATTAATTACATGGAAGGAAAGGTAACCTTACAATGACGAAATCTCAGGAGACATCACCTTAGCCAAGCAATGGGACACCGCTACCGGATGTACTGGACATACTGAGAAGGATGCATCCAGAAGGATGCAATTATCAACCTAAACCGATTTGGAAGGAAACGATCCAAATGGAGGCAAATCCGGCAAGACAACAGTCAGTCAGAGTTCTTCATTCAAAAAAAAGTGGAGAGCTCTTGTAGGTTAAAGTAGAGGAGCTTTAAGAGATTTCTGGGAAACCAACACAACACAATCTTTGAATGCTGAATCAGAATGTACACATGGTAGAAACTATTACAGGTGCACTGAGATTTGTGACATTAGCAACAGGATGGTGAATGTGGGGTGTCCCGTATACGCTTACAGTATGCGTCATGGAGGAGAACGTCCTTCTGAGTACGAATGCCGTGGCAATTACAAGGGAGAGAAACAGGACATAAGGATGGCCCTTCCACACTTCTCTGAGTACCCCTGGACCTCTGGGTCAATAAATGAATCAATGAATGAATGGAGGAGTTTTTCATTACAGCAAAAATGACTAAAGATAAAAGGAACAACAGAAATAGAAATAAGCACCATTAGGTGAACACCACAGTAATAACTCTTGCGAGTAAAACCCCTCCGTGGATGGCAACAATTAACAGGCAAACGTGAGAAACAGGCTTCCGCAGTCTCACAGTAAATACCGACAAGATTTATTGATTATCAAGGGAAAGCAATAACTTTACTTTACAACGGAGAAACTTAGGAAACGGCACCTGAACTAAATGATTGGAAGTAAGACACCAGTAATAAGTCACATCAACATCAACATCAACTTCCTCATGCCTGTGGGATTCTTACCAAAAAGTGAATAACCTTGGGCCCTCCCTGGTGGCGCAATGGGTTAGGACACAGCACTGCAGGCATAGCAGCTGCTACAGTGCGAGTTCGATCCCCAGTCCTGGAGGTGACCCACATGGCACGGCAGACATCTCCTGACCCGCCTGCTGCTCTCCTTAGCAGTGTACTGTGTCAGTAGGCCTGTTCTGCTCCCCACTCTGTCTCTGGTGAAGCCTCTCACCACCCCTGCACCTCTGGCCTGTACCCCAGTTCTGTGTGCATAAATAAATAAGTCTTAAAAAAAAAATCTACAGGTCCTTTCATCTACCACCTAACTGACACACAATATTCTAAGAACTGGAGATGGTGTGAAAGAATGAACTCACCCAATATCCAATGTCTGAGAAACTGAGCACCTACTTTAAAACACTGTCATGTGCTTGCTAGCCTAGAGCAGGACTAACAGACCTTGTGACCAATTTGCTTGAAACATTTACTAACATTTCAGTGACCTACTACATTCTCTAAATATTTTGCACTTCCAACATTCCTGTCAAGTTCCCTCAGCCTACAAAAAAAAAGGGGGGGGAGGGGAGAGGGCCTCCCTGGTGGCACAAGGGATTTTAGCCTCAGCACTATGAAGCTATCGGCAGCCAGCCGTTGCAGTATGAGTTCGATCCCAGACCAGGGAGTGATCACAGGGTGTGGCAGCCCTCTCCTGTCTCCTCTCCTGCTCCTGTTCCCCTCAGCAGTGGATTTCAGTAGATCTGCCTGTTCTGCTCCCCACGCTGTCTCTGGTAAATCCTCTTTCTCGCACACACACCGCACTTGGGCCTACACCCTAGCTGTTGTATGCATAAATAAATAAAATCTTTAAAAAAATGAATTTCTCCGGTTGTGGGCTGCTGGGAATCGGGGGTGTGGGGCTGCCTCCTGCCCAGGCAGGTCATCAGGTTGTGTTAGCTGTAGCCAGTGGGTGGCTGCAATTTGGCCAGTGATCAGGATGCTAAACCGGCTCTTCCTGGGGCCCTGAAGCCAGTAAACACCATCCTCACCAGGAAAGCAGCAGGCGGAGACTGGCGGTGAGCAGCTTTTCTGACAGTGAGCAGCGTCACCTCAACTGCTCCATAGCATCACAAGTGGTGTTTTCCTGTCTCAGAAATTAGTTATAGCTAAGCAACACCAGAGAAGGAAAGGCTTACCCCACTTCACTCAATAAATACCATACATGTTGATAGGGACTGATAAAGAGGACAACTTACAAGATAACTGATTCATTTGAGTTAGAGGAATGAGTAACTGTGAATCCTTAATTAGCTACCTCCATGAAGTAAAATAAATACAATTTATAAACATTTGGTTCAACACAACCAAATCAGAAATGAATGCATTTTGTGTGACGAGGAATTTCTGGAAAGATGATTTTATAGAAATGATGAAAAAAAGGCTTACCACAATAGCTACAACACGCAATTTTTTACTCTTAAATCTAGTCTGTAATTCATGCTTATTCAAAAATTTGACTACCAACCCCTCTAGGAGAAAAACGTAGGTTTGGTTATACATTCACTTAAATCATTCACACACTTCTTATTAACTTATTAACTTTTATGAAAATTAAAAAGCAAGCCACATACTGGGAGAAAACATTTGAATAAACATACCCAAATAAGGACCTATTTAAAATGAAAAGAACTCTCAGGAGTTTACTGAAAACAAGTCTATTAAAAAGTGGACACAAAATTTCAACATTGTTTCCATAAAACAAGATACACAAATGGCCAGTGAGTGAGTGGGAAGAAGCTGCATCCTGAGATGAAAACCACAGCCACCAGCAAAACACTCACCAGAAAGTGTAGTGACCCCACTCAGGACCCAGGTGCCATCTGCCACCAGCCAAGAGGCCCCTGCTTCTCTGGTCTCCCCTTCTTCCCTCTGGTAACCCCCTTTTGTTTCAGGCTAAGGAATGGTTGGTTTGCTTGCGTTTCTCCCCATGTCCAGCCCTAGGGAGGCCGCAGAGCAACTTGAACTCTGCTGTTAGCAGCTGTAACATGCATGACCACTTGGGGAAACAGTCAATTTCCTTAGAAGCCAAGCATATCTGACATTTGATTTCTAGATGGTTACCTGAGAAATGAAAGCATCTGTACACACATAACCCTCTATGTGAATTCTCATAGCAGCCTTATTTGTAATAGCCAAACACTGAGTACAATCCAAATGTCCATCAGCAAGTAAATGGATAAACAGGTTTTCTTCTCTGGGATACTCAGCAATAAAAAGGAAAAAGCTACACTCAACATAATGAGTGAATCTCAACATCATTCTAACTCAGTACAAAATAAAAAAGAAAGCAAACTTTAAGATTACATCTATAGAAAAGTCTAGAAGATGCCAACCAATCAGTGGTGACAGAAAGCAGATCAGTCCGGGGTTAGAAGAGAGAGGGCCCTCCCTGGTGGCGCAACCGGCTAAAGCACAGCACTATGAAGCTAGCCAGAGCTGCTTCAGCACGAGTTCGATCCCCCACCCCGGAGCTGACCCACATGGCCCGGCAGACCTCTCCTGACCCACCCACTGCTCCCCTCAGCAGTGTACTTTGTCGATCTGCCTGTTCTGCTCCCTACTCTGTTCCTTGTGAATCCTCTCACCCTCCGCATCTCTGGCTTGTACCCCAGTTCTGTATGAATAAATAAATCTTTAAAAAAAAAAAAAAAGAAAGAAAAAGAAAAAGGAAGGCAAAAGGAGCCATCTCAAGTCTGAGAAAAACAGAGTGGGGAGGTTGTTGTTGAGGGCTGGACCCCAGGTGCAAAGGCAGCCAGCACGTCTGGGCATGCCCAGGTACTCCACCACCCAGAAGAAAATGAAAGCAAACCCTGCAGGTAAGTCCAAGACCACCCGTGGTTGCAGTCTGACCAATCACAGTCCAATAAATTTTACCCAGTCGCACTGCACAGAGGGAACACCTTGTTCGCCTAAGGCCGCCTGGAGTGTGCCCAGTCCTGACTCTTTATGTCTGTTTCTCAGGCCTGCTTCTCTTATTTCCTCTGTTAAATGTGAAGCTTCTCTTCTTTTTTGTTATTATAGAACAGCCCTGGGTATCTTTATTCTTTAAAGTTAAAAGTCATAAATTTGGTTCCTAACATATAATTCTTCCAGACTATTTCCCCCCAAAGTAGAACTTTATAAAAGTCTATCATCACCAGCAAATTATAATTAATTTCTGGATGTGCTGGCCAATTTGGTCGTTATTTCTGTTAATTATGTGTTCAAGTAACTTATAGTTGTTTCATTTGCATGTTTTAAATAATTTAAATACTCTGCTTAATATACTGCAGTCATCATCTTCAGAATAAATTCTCATTTGGTTATCACAAGACTTTTTCCAGTTCTACAGATATTTTAAAATATACCTTTCAAAACGTTTTAAGATTTCTTTAGCTATCTTGTTTTTCTGTGTCTACTACAGACTTCTTCACATTTTTCCCTAAAATAACATTAATTTGAACTCAGCTGATGCCAAATATAATAAAAGTCTGACAACAGTAGAAATACAATAGTAACAGACACACGAAGACAAAGGTTCTATTTATTCTTCACATGTACCATAATGACTGGTATTACTTTCTTTATTTTACAGATGAGAAGGTGAGCCAAGCAGAAGTAATATAAATTAGCGGAAAAAAATGCTGAATTTTGATGCAGATACACATGACATCAAAATTCATATTCTTTCATTTTGTCACCCCCCTTCTCAAGAAGTGGCAGGTGCACATCAAGTAAATGAAGGGGGGATCACGTGATCATATCAATGTATAAGAAGCATTTGGCAACATTCAACCCTCAACAAAATAGGGCTAGAAGGAAAACAGTGTAATAGAGCCATATATAAAAAGCCCATAGTGAATGTAATACACATTATGAAACAAAATGTTTCCTCTAAGATCAAGAATAAGGCAAGGATGTCCAATTACATCATTTCTATTCAACACAGTACTGGAAGTTCTAGCCAAACCAATTAGACAAGGTAAAGTAATAGGAGGTATTTAAATTGGAAAACAAGAAGTAAATTATCTCTTTTTTGCAGGTTATATGACTTATGCAAAGAGAATTCTAGGGGCCTCCCTCGTAGCACAAGGGATAAGTCTTAGCACTATGAAGCTATCCACAGCCACAGCAGCACATGTTTGATTGCTGGCCAGAGGACTGACCCACATGGCACAGCGGACCTCTCCCGTCTTGCCTTTAATCAATATTAGACTCAGGCCTTTAGTAAAACCAATGAAGAGATTCTTCCTCCCAGACCCCCCAACTCTGTTTCTTGAGGCATCCTTCTGTTTTTTCCTGACCAATTCTTTTAATTATCAGTGACACTGCAAATTTCACACCGCTCTGCAGAAAATCATAATACAAAATATCAAAGAAAAAGGGCATTTCAAGGACTGCACTATACTTACAAGAATCCCACAACTGAATTAAAAAACCAAGGAAAGTCAACAACTGAAGCAGAGCACTTTGCTCTTGAGTCCTGGAAAGTTTCCTCCTGAGTTGACATAGAAACACAAATACAAACAACTCCTCTCTGCAGAGCAGAGTAAACAAATTATCATTCCGGTTTCCTGCTATCTCAGCTCTGTTAGATTTTTAAACAATACATTCTTGGCTGTGAATTGGTTTGTTAGTGCAAAGATTGAAAATCTGCTAAGATGACAGGTAAAATAAACAGAAAGGACAAGAACAATCTACTTAAACATACAAACTGCTGCCTTAGCCTCCCGAGATCAGGAGGCCAGGAGGCCAGGCCAGGTGGCTGTGACCCCTGGGAGGCCCCTTGTCTCCTAGGACACTGTCTGACAGGACACTCTCCAGCTGAGAGCACTGACTTTAGGCCTACCCAATGCCTGATGACACTCTGGGCAAGCAACTTGACTTTCCTCAGCAAACATCAAAGAGAAAAAGGAAAATCAATCAACATTTAGAGGAATAATTCAAGTGCAAGGTCAGGGTCCAGGCTGCTTACCTGGCTCTGAATATCACAGCTCCTTTCCTTGCAAACATGACTCCGCCCACCTCATGCACAATGTGAGGATGTCAGTAATACTTCATTTTTAAAATAATTCGACTGTGTAAGACGTCAGTGACTAAGCCTATGAAACAATAGTGTCCGGCACAGAAAGCCCTCGTTAGATCTGTACTGACCTCTGAAGTGCTACTTGCTTGTGTGCAGTCTCAGCATAAAGATATCCTTACTGTTAAAGCAGCTTGTTTTTTTTTTTATTTTATAACAGTTTATTTTTACATCATTTTGTACATGTTTTCCATCTCAATTGTAATCCCCGCGGGTTTCCCATCACCAAGTCACCCGTGTGCCATCACCATAATCCGGTGCATTTCCCTCCCCCCCCCACTCTCTCCTCCGTTTTTGATCCCATTCCCCACTCCACCCCCGCAAAATGTCTCTGGTATATGGCTGTTCATTATTCTTGTTATTTTCTCGCCTGGTCCATTATGCTCCTGCTATGACTGAAACCATCCGGTATTTTTCTTTCCCTTTCTGGCTTATCTCACTAAGCATGATCTTTTCCAGCTCCATCCAAGTTGCTGCAAAAGACATGTGTTTCTCTTTTTTGGTTGCTGAGTAATATTCCATTATCTATATGTACCACATCTTTCTAATCCAGTCATCTACTTTTGGGCATTTGGGCTGCAAAGCAGCTTGTTTTTAATGGTATTGACAGTAGCAAAAGTTACAGAAAGTCTGTGTCAGAAGGAAGTGGTCTGCTGATTACAAAATAATGAGGGCTCCATAAATCCAAGCAGCTACAAATAAACTGTGACCTAGGTTAGCAGAATTCATTCAGGTGTGGGGGGCTTACCCTACAGCTTTCACAAAGAAGGGCCTCCCTGGCGGTGCAACGGGTTAAGTCTCAGCACTAGGAAGCTGGCCGCAGCCACTGCACCATGAGTTCAACCCCCGGCCAGGGAGCTGACCTGAAATCTATACAGGAGGCGGTAATGCCCTGCTGCGTATTAATCAGCCCCGCCCGTCGCTGAGTTTCAGCACAGTCATCCGGTCCCTGCTCACTTCTACACTTGCGACGTGCTCAAAAATTATGTCCATTATCTTTCCGCTAGAAACTGACACAGAGGCCATCACCACGCTGAGCAACACCAACTCTCAGACACCCTCAGGAAGGAGGCTGCGCGTGGGGCCTCAGCTGACACTCCCGGCAGGGTCTGTCCAGGGAGTGAGGACAGGCCTGGCCCACGTGCAGGCCGAGGCTGGTGCACGGCTCACGCCGCACTGGCACCTCCACGGGCGCCGGTGCTGCAGCTGTGGCGTCAGGGGCACTGTCCGCTTCTCTGGCAGTTGTCTTGTTTTCAACTCTAACAGCCGCTGCCAAACAATGGCTCTGCTGAGCTCTGACTTGCACAGTTGCGCTTCTGGCGTTACAGACAGCACTTCCAGCACTCAAAGAAAAGCTGAAGCACAAAAGAAACTTACTCACCAACTTTCTGACCTCACTCATATTATCAGTCGTCTGTAGTGCTTGGAACATAAAACGACATGAAAAATGTGAGAGGTGAATTTAGAGCTAGGTGACCAAGATTCCTCTCACGTACACCTTAAACAATATTCTAATCCATCTGCCCTCGCTTTGGCCTGCAACGTAGGTAAAGATTCTTAGATATTGCTATTATCCCCATTTATGGGGCTCTGGAGAGCAATTAGGAAAATGAAGGCCCACCTCGTCGCTTACCTTGCGACTTTAGATGAAAGTCATCTAAAAAAACCCGTGATTTTTTCTAATCTCAGGTGAACCTTTAACAGTCTTAATGGAACATCTGTCTCCCGCTGGCAACATGCACTACCAAAGTCCACCAGTAGACAGGCCAGCCGCGGAGAGATCTGCTTCTCAGTTGCTGAGATGACAGTGGGTCAGTCCTGTCCCCCTCTGGTTTCCTCACTGACTGTCCTCTGTCACTTATGAGCTTCATGACTTCATGAGAGGAAGATTTCAAATGACACTCAACATCAGGCAACCTTTAGTTTCGTCGGTCAGAATGGTCAGCCTGAAATTACTAGTCTGTATCAGAACAGGCGGCAGCAATCATTTCTCTCGCTCTCTTTTTTTTGCCAAAGAAGTATATCATTCTGTGTACTGAGTAGCTAGGGCCAATTACTGAATTGTTAATAGTTATTTGAAATAAATTTTCCCCCATCATTTGTGCTCACCGTCCCTTCCCTTCTCACCACCCTCTTCACCACACAGCTGCAGAGTGTTTGTTAACAACAAGCAGCTTTTTTTTTTTCTTAAGATTTATTTATTGATGCATACAGAGCTGGGGTACAGGCCAGAGGTGCAGGGGCAGTGAGAGGATTCACCAGAGACAGAGTGGGGAGCAGGACGGGCAGATGTACTGAAATAACACTGTTGAGGGGAGCAGCAGGCGAGCCAGGAGAGCTCTGCTGCGCCATGTGAGTCACTCCCTGGCTGGGGATCGAACTCATGCTGCAGTGGCTGTGGATAGCTTCACTGTGTTGCGCCTGAACCTGTTGCACCACCAGGGAGGGCCCTTCAAGCAGCTTTTTAAAGTGTTTTATGTTATTGAATTGTCTGCTATGAAATGTCCAGTATTTGTTTTCATTATTCTGGCAGTAATGATTTTCAAACACATCCTTAAATTTGATCTCACTGTATGTTAATGCTTTTATCACCCCAACTGAAATACAAATGATTAATCTAGCACCTCCAAAGTGCTTAGCATCTTCCTGTTAGACATATATTTTACTATCCAGTACACCTATACCTGTCAAAAAATATTACATTCTTTTGATGAAGTTTTGCCAGGAAAAATCTTGGATTCAAGAAGCAATATGCTTTGCTCATGTACAAAGTACAAAGAGTGTTAGTGACATAATCCTGGCTATCATTCTTACTTTATTATGAAGATATACTGTTAGTTGTTGCTTTAGTTATCTTTACCTCATCTGACCATCTTTTTTGTGTGTGTGTGTGTATAATATCATTTTTTTTTATTTTTATTAAAAAGTTTATTTTTACATCATTTTGCACATTTTTTTTTTCATCTCAATTGTAATCCCCATGGGTTTCCCATCACCAA
>NW_004567135.1:11085769-11087246 GCF_000260355.1 Condylura cristata | reverse complement strand
TTTATGCATACAAGAACTTGGATACAGGCCAAAGGTGGGGAGGTGGGGAGGTGGGTGAGAGGACTCACCAAAGACAGAGCAGGGAGCAGAAAAGGCAAGCTGACTGAAGTACACTGCTGAGGGGAGCAGTGGGCAGGACAGGAGAGGTCTGCCATGCCATGTGGGTCACCCCCGTGGCCAGGGATCGAACTCGTGCTGCAGTGACTGCTCAATGGCTTCACAGAGCTGAGACTCAATTCCTTGTGCCAGGAGGGTGAAACCTGAAAACTTTAAATCAACTGATCTAAATTGTGGAAGTCTCTCTGCTTTATATTACTCTCCATCATCTGTAAATATTTACTAAATACCTACACTGCATGTCCAATATGTACATACAAGGGACTGAGCAACCAGAGTGGACAGTAATTGCTCCACTTCAAAATGTGTATTTATAAATTGCTGAAGAAAAAATTTACAAACTTTATGGAAAGCATTTATCAATCTCTATCAAAATTTAAACTCTGTATTGCCAAATACACAAAAATACAGACAGAATGTTATAGTCTCATAATTTTTGATAGGGAAAAAGACTTGAGCCTAATATTAATGTCTGTCAATACATGAGCAATTGATACGACACATTTAGGTAAGATACATTTAAATAATAGGTTCAGAAAACTTTTATCAACAAGAGGTTCTAAAAGCAACTGAATTTCTACTAAAAAATATGAATGTGGATCCTACATCCCAACATACACAAAAATTAACTCAAAATGGGGCTGTCCCTGGTGGCACAACGGGTTAAAGCACAGCGATATGAAGCTGTCCGAAGCCACCGCAGCACAAGTTTGAATCCCGGCCAGGGAGTTGACCTATATGGCACAGCAGAACTCTCTGTCTTGTTCACTGCTCCCCTCAGCAGTGTACTTCGTCAATCTGCTTGTTCTGCTCCCCACTCAGTCTCTGGGGAATCCTCTCACCCCCACCCCTCTGACTTACACCCCAGTTCTTCTATGCATAATAAATAAAATAAATCTTTAAAAAATATATACAAGAATGACCAACAGGCACATGGAAAAACTCAACATTATACATCAGTAGCAACGAGTAAGTGAAAACCACGAGATGCTATATGAGATGCTATCTCATATCTGCTAGCTCAACTATCATTAAAAGACAATAACCACCGTTGGGGAGGATACGGAGAAACTGGAACCCACATACATTGCTGGTGGGAATGAAAATGTAGAAGTCTGATAGTTCCTCAAATTTTAAAACCAAGAGTTACCATGTGACCCAGCCAACACCACTTAATGTTGTTGAGAAATTAGGCCCTCCCTGGTGGCACAGCAGGTTAAAGCACAGCACTAAGAAGCTAAAGCCACTTCCGCATGAGTTTGATCCCCTCCTGCCCCGGAGGTGACCCACATGGCCCAGCAGACCTCTCCTGACCTGCCAGCCTGCTGCTCCCCTCAGCAGTATACTTAGTCAGTTGCTC
>NW_004567135.1:11072160-11085669 GCF_000260355.1 Condylura cristata | reverse complement strand
CTGCACCTCTGGCCTGTACCCCAGTTCTGTATGAATAAATAAAGAAAGATATATTTAATGAAGATTAAAAAAAAAAAGTCGAGAAATTAAAATGTCCACAGAAGCATTACTCCTAAGAGCCAAAGAGTGGAAACAAGGCAAATGTCCATCAATTAAAGAATGGATCAACAAAACATGGTAGAATCTTCCAAGGGAATACTAGTCAGCAATGAAAAGGCATGTATGCAACATCAAGGCGGCCTCTCAAGAACATTTTGGTAAGTCAAAAAAGCCAGTCACCACATTCATGAGCAACGCAAAAAGCCATAGTATGACCGCATTCATGAGCAACGTCCAGAATAGGCGAATCCAAAGAAGGAAAAAATAGGTTGGTGGCTGCCCTGGGCTAAGAGCCGAGGAGGGAAGGAAGGGCTACGTGGGAGGTTTCCTGGGAGGAGCAGCACTAATGGAAATGTTCTAACACTAGATCTTGGTAACAGCTGCAAAGGCCTGTAAATACATTCAGTGCTATACTGAATTGTATTCTTAACATGGGTGATTTGTCTCATATGCAAGTTTTACCTCAATAGAGCTATTAAAAATAAGGTTTCTGGCCCTCCCTGGTGGCGCAGCGGGTTAAAGCACAGCACTGAGAATCTAAAGCTGCTTCTGCATGAGTTCAATTCCCGCCTGCCCCGGAGGTGACCACATGGTGTGGCAGACCTCTCCTGACCCGTCCGCTGCTCCCCTCAGCAGTGTATTTCGTCGATCTGCCTGTTCTGTTCCCCGCTCTGTCTCTGGTGAAGCCTCTCACCGCCCCTGAGCCTCTGGCATGTACCCCAGTTCTGTATGCACAAATAAATAAATCTTTAAAAAAAAAATAAGGTTTCATACATATACTTTGTCTATAAATTTATAAGTATTTATTTTGTGTGTCTGTGGGGGAAAAAAAGGATGTTTGTGGTGCCTGAAGAACAGATACCTCTAAGGGAAAGTATCATAAAGCTCACTAGTCAAGCCAGATATTTTTGAGAGTAAAAAAAGCATATTAGTAATTATCCAACAAAAGTAGTAGCAACTTGCAGAGACAAAGAGAGTGGAACAGATAAGCTCCCCATATCCCGCGATTTACTTCTGTGATTTCCTAGAACCACTGGCCTATTACTCCTTCCCCTAACTTTTGGACAAGTACACTTTAAATTCCGATTTTGTATCTGATCACTTATCACTGTAGCTGGTTTTAATATTTTAATATAACACCCCCCCCCACACCCGCTGCTCTTGTCATAATGTTAATAATATGAGCAACGCTTATCTTGTGACTTAGCACAGGGAACCACCATCTGGGTCCAATTTGGTGCAATGCTTGTTTCTGTATTGCCTGTGAGCCAAGCATGGCTGTTTTTACATTTTTAAAAGGCTAAAACAATGAGAAGATTACTATTCTGTGACATGTAAACGTTATGTGAGCTGCAGAACTCACTGTCTGTAAATAATGAAACAGGGATGTTGATTCACTTGTGGCTCACTGTTCTATTCACGTCATCCCTGGCCCGCACAGCAAGGCTGAGTCTTCGGGACAGAGACGGTATGGCCTGCAAAACCAAAAATATTTAGCATCTGGCTCTTTATAGAAAAGGTTTGCTGACCTCTGGCTTGACATACAGAAGCTCAAACTAAAGGGGTGGACTCCCTACTCAGACAGACGGGGTGTGTGGTTAAAGCAGTTCCCAACATAACATAACCTCACAGAGCCTCATGTTTCCTGGTTCACAAAGTGCATAATGTTAATGTGAACATTAATCCATAAGGTTATGCGAGGATTAGACAAGACTTAGCTCATAGTAAGCACTCAAAAAAGGTCTTATCCTATAGAGACCTTTTTAATACTACAAATATATTATCTTAAATCTTGGCTTCAATGACAAGCCTTTATTTTTTTTAAATTTTTGTGTAGAAGAAATGGGGTACAGGCCAGAGGTATGGAGGGTGAAAGGAATCACCAGAGACAGGGTGGGGAGCAGAACAGGCAGATGGACTGAAATACACTGCTGAGGGGAGCAGCGGGCACGTCAGGAGGGATCTGCTGTGCCATGTGGCTGAGTTCCCCCACCGGGCCAGGGGTCAAACTCATACTCAGTGCTGATACCACTGAGACTTAACCCCTAGGCCACCAGGAAGGCCCAGAATTTCACCTCTTAAAAACTTTGTTGCCTTTCTATTAGAGAAAACTTAGAGACCTTTCTTAGAATTCTTCTTGTATTAAATCAATCCTCAAAATTTTGAGATTTTACTGATACTGAAAGTGTTCCTACATTATCCAGTTGCCAGTGGTAGAACAGCTTAGGGAACAACTACATACTGTGTGCTAGAAACTAAGCACAGCCTCATGGAAATCTCACAGTAAGCCTAGAATCTCATTTCAGAAACTATTTGCTCAACATCACACAGCTCACCAGTGAGAGAGAATTCAATCACCAGCCTCAAATCTCTCCCTCCCTGTGCACTCCCCCACTCTCACCAGGCGCCCTCCTCTCTCAGAATGTCAAACTCCATCACTGGCCAGATGTATTCACTGGGCAGCAGAGTCTGGAATTTTACTATTACGGTATGTCAATATGTTTGCCAAGAATCTTTTCAGTTAAAATGCCAGTTCATCTGATATTTTTAGGTTTAGCAGATTTTCTAAGCCAGTAATGGATTTTGAAGAAGCCCTGGGGAGAAGCCAATTATGGTACATTTAGTGAAAAAAAAAGTCATCAGATTTCATTGTGTCCATTGGGGCATATCTATTAATAAATAACATTAAATCAACTGACAAACAGATTTACCTCCTGTAAATTCTGTTAATGTTGAAAAGCACTCTTCTGGCTTCTACTGCAATACTAGAACAAGGCATGGCTTCTGGGAAAAGGCATGGCTACCTCAAATCAGAACTCCCAGAAAAGATTCCTTGGAAATCTACCTTTCCTCATCTGAGCAGAATACTAGTATCCTAGGCTTGGCTGTCTTCGAATTGAATGACTGCCACAATCTGGAGCTAATTAATTGAAGCTAGAGAATGAAAATCCATTTCCTACGAGGTCCACTTAGTGGAGACACAATCTGAGAAGGGAGAATTGCTTGGGGAGAAGCAGCAATGGGAAGGAGAAGTTGACCACTGATTTGACCATTCGCTTAGCCCCAAAGAAAGCAGCAAGGAAAATTACTTTAGTATGAACTGCCTCCATTTTGCAAGCCCCACATAAGCAAATGCAAAAGCCATTCTTTTCAGGGAGCAAAACAGTTATTCTGGTTTGATCCAGAAATGAAAGACATGCTTCTTACAAAGGGGCATTACCTAGAATGGAAGATCGTTCCACTTTCGCCATGATTCTCCGACTCAGGAGTTGGATACTCTCTCTTTAGGAATGTGACTTATTTCCCTTCTCTTTCTGAAAGTATATTCTTTTGCCTACCAATACCAGAGAGATATTTCTACTCCCTTCCCACTGGAAGAAATTCATTCCACTTGAACTTCACTAAAATGTCTTCATTGCTTCAACTGCTTGCCCTAAAAAAGAGTCGGAGGCTAATCAGTGTCAGTGTTATCAGTTATAAGCACAAAGGGGCGTCTGGAATATCCAAAATAGCTGGCCGGACAGTGGGTGTGAGAAAAAAAAAGGAGACAAGAGCCCCAACGCTAGATTTTATTTTGACTACAGCAGTTACTTGTATCTCCTTACTCTTAGGTACTTCCGAGTTAAGGATTCATTTCCCTGCAGAAGTTGAAGAGGACACCCGCGCTGCTTTATCAAAGATAAGGGGTCTAAGAGAGATC
Organism: Condylura cristata; assembly: GCF_000260355.1. Taxonomy (NCBI): domain Eukaryota; kingdom Metazoa; phylum Chordata; class Mammalia; order Eulipotyphla; family Talpidae; genus Condylura; species Condylura cristata. The sequence continues at coordinate 11,081,870 of NW_004567135.1, read as the reverse complement.
ATGGGGCCTCCCTGTGGCCCAACAGGTTAAAGCGCAGCACCATGAAGTTACTGCACAGCCACTGCAGCACGAGTTCGATCCCCGCCAGGGAGCTGACCCACATGACGCAGCAGACCTCTCCTGTCCCCACCTGATACACCCCTCAGCAGTGGATTTCAGTCAATCTGCCTATTCTACTCCCCACTCTGTCTGTGGTGAATCCTCTCAACCACCCCAACTCTTATATATATATATAAAAATAAATCTCTAAAAAAAAAAACTGTACTCAACCTGACAGTGGGAGATCCTATTGTTACTTCAATTAAAAGACATAATTAAATGTACTTATTTAAAAATAAAAACTTTATTAGGTCAAAACATTCCTCTTTCCTTTGCCTCCAGTTTATGTGACACAGCAAATTGCTGGCAAAATAATGCTGTTTCAATAAAGAAACAAGCCAATTTGCTATTAAGATAGTTTCACACTAAAACCTACAATCAAAGACAAACTATAGGCTTACTGAAGTTTTTTCCTACAAAGTTAAATAACAATAGTTATCCTTCAGGAGATCTGAAAATTATTTCTTGTTTTCCTCTTAACGCCTTATTTTCTAAACATTAATAATAACCAAGGGAATTTGCAGCAACTATGCAAATTCATATGCTAAGAATACATTTGCCCATGATAAAAGTAGGTATCAGAGTTGACATTGCCATATTCTACCCTGAAACTTAAAATCATCAGATTTTAAATGGAAAAGGAATATTAAGAGATTATTTAACACAGAATATTTTTGGAAGTTCCCCTAAAAAAATCTACCCTGTATGAACAGAAAGGTAACACAATATGAAGACATATCATTTTTCTGAGTATCATTCTGTGCCTTTGAAATTTGAGCCAAGTGTAATTTACAAACACACATTTGTTAGTCAACTTGTTATAAATCACTGAGGGAACACAAGGAAATCCTCATTCTCCAAAGGAAAAACCTGCAGTCAAAAAGTTAATGAGCTGCTGAGACACTGCTATATGGTGAAAATGCTGGAACTAGAACTCAAGAACCTACTAGAAGCTTCCAGTGCTTTCCACCTCACGTGATGCTGTGTGGTAAAATGGCAAATGCCCTCTGATAAGTGATAAAAACATTACTGCAATCCTTTTCAGAACTGTGGCCTTGCAGAGGTGCTGGTGAGAAAAAAGCTGATCATTACTGTTTCCACAGAAGCTCCAAGGCAGAGGAACGCAGATGACAATCCTCATGGCCCAGACTCACGCCAAGCAGAGCTGGCAGACACAGCCCCTGGATCAGCTGGGGATAGTGTGTCTCCTCTAGGGCATAATGGGACTCAAGCTTGTGATCAGGCCAGGAAAGTTTTGCAGTGCTCCTAATTGCTAAGAGTCAGGGTGTCTGATGAGGCAGAATAGCTTTAGGAGTACAAAGAGCTTATTGCTAGAAAATTGACAGGAAACCAAGCAAAAGCAGACTCCAGGAAATTTCTGCTTTGAAAGAAGCCATAACAATTCCACTGTGGAATCTGTCTTGAATGACAGAACTAATGAAATAACCAAGGAGCCCTTCCAGTCCCAATTATCAAAAACAGAGAGACAAGAAGACAGTTCCAGCTCTGAAGTAATTCCAGCATGCTTCCCTCTTGGTAAAAACCGTTAATTTTATCTTTCAGCAGCACAAATGCAGTAGCAACAGCAGGGAAAGAATAAGAGACACCAGACATCAAAATGACCCAAGGATCTTGGAAAAAAGGAGATTGGTTAGGGGGCTTATGCTGTGCTTTGAGGTCTGTTTGTAGCTAGACCTTCACACTTGAAGAAGTACATGCATGTCAGATGTTCACCATAGCTAGGGATTCATTATATTTAAGCAGTGGGTAAATCTACTTGCCAATAATTAGTGATCTGAGGAAACATTTTAAAAAGAGAACATGGGAGAAAATAACAAGACACATAATTATGTCAGTCCTGGAAGCCATAACCCACAGCCACTGCAACTGTTCATTTTTTTTTTTTTTAAAAAGATTTACTTATGGCCCTCCCTGGTGGCGCAGCGGGTTAAAGCACAGCACTGAGAAGCTAAAGCCACTTCCGCATGAGTTCGATTCCCGCCTGCCCCGGAGGAGACCACATGGCGAGGCAGACCTCTCCTGACCCGCCCGCTGCTCCCCTCAGCAGTGTACTTTGTAGATCTGCCTGTTCTGCTCCCCACTCTCTCTGGTGAATCCTCTCACCCTCCGCATCTCTGAAATGTACCCCAGCTTTATTATGAATAAATAAATAAATCTAAAAAAAAAAAAATTTACTTATTTATGCATACAAAACTGGGGTACAGGGCAAAGGTGAGAGGATTCATCAGAGTCAGAGTGGGTAGCAGAATAGTCAGTTCCACTGAAATACACTGCTGAGGTGAGCAGCTGGCGGGTCAGGAGAGGTCTGCTGTGCCATGTGGTTCAGCTCCTGGGCTGGGGATCGAACTCGTGCTTCAGTGGCTGCAGATAGCTTCATAGTGCTGAGACTTAAGCCCCTGTGCCACCAGGGAGGCCCTGACTATTCATATTTCTAAAGAGAAACCATGGTTTATAGATAAAACATAGACCAAGGCTTTCTATGTCAACTCTGGGTCACAAAGTCACAATACCCCATCCAAGTCTTTCATCACACCATCTAGTCTCTATCAGGAACAAAAGGCTCAAGTTCTAGCACTTAGCCAAGCATGGGAATGAGGCATATAAAATGTCTAGCCTCAGCAAAGTTCTTCAGAGTGCTGTTACAAAGTCCATCTCCAATTTTCACTAAATGTTTCAGATACAGGAAGAAAATCTGAAGTTGACTTGTTAATAATTTTTCTATGTTGTTGACAATAAATTTACCTCATGGTTAAACAGGCACATCATTCAAAAAAAGAAAAAGTCACCGGGAAATTTGAGGTTAGATGATATCCTTCCTAGTGAAAGGTATCCCTACTAAAAACTCTATCAAATGTATTTTCTAGAAAACAGTCAACACACAACCTGAAGCTAAAAATGCAAGAGACATTTCACTTCCTCTCACCAACAAATCTGTTAAACAGAGATAGAAGCAGCACTAAATATTACCTAAGGCAGGAGAAACCTTTGGTGACTCACATTTTGCTTTGATGTCAAGTTTAAAATTAAAGACTGGGTTTCTTTGGGAAGAAAATGAGGGGAAACTTGTGTTATTCCTTTAAACTTCAGGACCAATAAATTAAAAACTGTTTTGCCTCCTAGTCCCAATTTCAAAGATAATTCCTTTATTCCCCCCCAAAAGCATGAGTCATATCAAACATCTGGCACCATGAAATTTACTGTCTTAAATGCATTCATTTAAGATTAGTGCCCACAAGTACCATCTGACTTCATTAAATATGCTAAAGTTTAGCTTTTACCTCCTACGGCTTCCTTACTTATAACTCGCAGATTACCTTTCTCCCAGTTTGGAAAAAAAAAAAAAAAAAGAGCAATGAACATCTCTCACAGAGCGCAGTTCTCACAGACATAAAACTCGATGAAAGGAAAATGGGTGTTCCTCACCCCAGGGCCTCTTTTAATGGCCTAACCCTGTTTAAATATGTACTCATCAGAATTGCAGACCAACTCTTACCTAAATTTTTCTTTGCCATGGTAATGGAATAAAACAAAACGAGAACTCCAGTTGATGTAACTTATTCAAATCATCAAACAAAGCCAAAGTTTTAAGCTAATGATATTCCTCTGTTCCCCATTAACTTTCAGTGAACCTCACTTACAAGAAATTGACAGGCTTAGATTTAGGACCGTTTTATTTCCCAGGCTCTCCCTCTGGCGGAGGCAGGAAAAAAAGAGGGCATCGCAGAGAAAAAGAGAATCACAAACAAGCGTATGGTACTTTGCAACTCACATAATCCTCAACAAACGATCATTATTATAAAGCAGATGGAGGAGGAAGCAGTTCTACATTTTCAACACCCGGACTCTGGTTCCAGAATCTAGCGCTGCCTGCCAAGAGCAATGGCATTTGCGCAAATTATTAAATCACCCACAACGTTCTGCCTTGAGCCGGAGGCGAGACTTCATCCCCAACCCCAACCATGACACCCAGGGCGGTGCGAGCACCAGGGCCAGCGCGTTTTGAGAAAGCGAGGCCCGCAAAGGGTGAGGCGAGCCCATAAGGATAACTCCAAGTTTCCCAAGCGGGGACCCGAACACAAAGTCCCAGCCCTAGCGCAAGCTGCAGAGCCGCTGCTCCCCAGGCTCCCCGGAAAAGGAGAGACCCTGCACCGCGGAGCGGGACTGATTTCCTGCAGCCAATCAATCCACCCTGCACACACCCGAGCCCGCCGCCCTCACCCCGCAGAGCCCCCAGACCCCACTTCCACGGTCCCGCTAAGTCCCTCCGCTCCGCTCAAGAGGAGACCAGCCACCGCCCCTCTCTGACCTGGCCCCGTGGGGTGCGAGTCGGCAGCGCGACGCCTCCATGCCCGCGGCTCGGAAGGTGGCAATCCAGCCAGACCCCGGGACGCCGCTGCTAGGGTGGCAAGCCTGGCGGGCGGCCGGGCCCCGCCCCCTAGCAACCGCACCCCGCACTGTTGCCGGCAGCTATTGGCCCCCGCGCGCGCCGCTGCCCTGCCATTGGCTGTGGCCGCCGCCCGGCGTTGCAGGAGAGTTGCCAAGGGGCGGGGGCTCAGGGACTGGAAGGCGCCTGCGCGGGGGCCGGGGCTGACGCGCCGGCGTTCGGTCCTGCGGGCGCTGAGCCTGGAAGGGGCGGAGGGCGGAAGGACGAGTTGGCTCCGCAGCGATGCCCATCCCCCCACTAACTGTCACATGGGGAGCGGCCCACGCCGCCCCGCCGTTTGCACCTAGAGACCACCCGGAGAGCTTCCAGCTTCTGCGAAGTTGGGACCCCAGACCTCCGCCCGCACTGCTTCCTCCGACCCCTCCGACTGCAGGCCTTTCTCAACCACAATGCACACGCTCGGGCAGCCATTCCTAGTCCGAGGCATCTATGGGAGTCAGCTAGGCCCACATATGGGCCACATATGGGCCACGCAAAACTCCTGCCCCACTCCAGCCGAAGCTTTTAGACCACTCCTAGGCTGCTCTCGGGCTCTGTCTTTTCCATCTGTCTGCAGCCTGTAGATCTTCAAGCATCCACATCCCGTACTGAGAACTTTTAATGACTACTCTTAGCCGATAAGTTACTCGTTTTCTCTCTAATCAACTTATATAGAGCGTGTGGTCCCCGCAGCATCCTGACAAGTTACTCCACGTTGACCAGTTTCCAGCACCTGGAGGTGAACGTTGTTTCCACGTTGCTTTGAGTTTCTAAAATGGCATAGAACTTGGCTACGGCGAGCCAAGCACCTCCTAGCCAGCCTCTACTTACCTTGTGACCCTGAGCTTGGCTCAGTAGCTACCCTTCAGATTTCCACTTGTAAAATAAACAGCGTAATCAATCCCTGCTTGTCCAGCTCAGGCTGGACCCCTGACACCCCAGATGCTCTTTGTACGGGTGAAAGGGTGGCTGGGACACTCCCTTGACTGGGCATTCCTGCATTAATTACACTAAGAAGTAACATTTTTTGAAAACTATCCACATTTGCACACACTTTTAGACATTTACTGTAAGAAATCATGTTTCCGCCATAGTTAATATTTTGACTAGCTCCTTTGGTTGGAGACAAAAAAAATAAAAACCAGCAAACCTAAGTAATGTATCTCCCCATCCAGATGTATTCACTAACCCATGGCTAGCTGCCCTTGCTTCATGGAGCCCTTCAGCAGATAACCCCAGGCGGCAGTGATGGCAGCTTGGCTGTAAAGTCAGTGTCTCTGATTTTTTTCTGTCCATCAGGGCACAGAGGAAGCTGCCACTGAACAGGTACTGGAAATTGTACCAATGAATTAGTCCGTATGAGGGTGCTGAGGGATTGAGGCCAGGGGAAGTAAAAAAGCTTGTGTAGACTAACAGAAGGTTTCTCTAAAAACTTTCTGAAAACATTTATTTACATACATTTTAAACATTTACTAGAAGATACTTTAAAAATTTAAACTGTTAATATTAGAAAGATATAAAGTAAACTGTTTATGACACTAAAAACTGTTTATAATACAAGATATTTTAAAAAGCAAATCTGGGAATTTAATTCCCTGTAACTCCAAGGTGCTAGTTAAAATATCTTTTTTTCTAATGATGTTATTAGTGTTATTTTCATTTTATTCTATTGATGTATTCTCTTGTGAGCCACAAAAGTGACATAGCAACCTCATGAAAACCAGCAATCAATTCCTTGAGACTACTGATAAGGAGGCTAATGTCTGAAAAATCCAGTCAGCTTTTCACAAGGAACTGGCTTTTACTCAGCTTCCCTGTCTCCTGGAGATAAGTTAACAGGTGCCGTCGTCTCCTCCACGTGACCTTTATCCCATACTTGTCCTCTGGTGTGTCTTCAGCCAGAACAGGCACAGGCTGTGGGCTCTTGGGGGTACTAGAGTAAAGGGAGCCACTTGGAAGGACGGTTTCCCTCAGGTCTGGGGGAGTAGGCCCTTCCTTCACAGATGACTCTGGGGTCTGGATATCAGGTGGGATGAACACATAAGACAAGCTTTGAAGCATCTGTTCCCCACAGCTTTGGGGACTGAGCATTGGAACCAGGGGCCTTCCAGAAACGTCCTGTTCTGGTTGAGCAGGGCACTTCCTGATCAAAGGGATCTCAGCTGTGGATGAACTGGAAGAAGTCTGTGGTGTCTCAAAGGTTAGATGGGGAAACTTGGAGGTGGTAGATTTTCGACTTGAATGTCTTGTTTGGTCTCGGCGAAGAGATTTCCGGTGGGTTGGGAACCAGCTTTCTGCTGTTGTATCAAATTGAGGCGATACCTAAAAGGTGAGAAGAGCCGAGCATGAGAAAGGAAACGCTATCCAGTGACCAGAACCCAGAGTGAAGATCCACTCAAGGAGCGCACATAAAACACACAAATAGTCACCTAATGGGATGTTGACAGAGCATGAGCTTTGCACAGTTACTCTTTCACACTAACCCCCACACCTAGCAGAGTGCCCAGCACAATGATGGCCCCCGGTAAATAAGGAATGACTGACTGCAAAAGTAGGGAGTAAGACCAGGCAAGAAAAACTAGCCTAGGGCCTGGGCCATGATGAGTTCTCAATGAATGTTCATTCTTCTTTATCACCACATTAAACATTCCTCACCAGTCCAAAGGCAGGTAGGAAGGCTCCTCACAAGCAACTCTGCACAAGTCGCATTTATTAAGCACTTTTAAGCCAGGTATGCTTCTGCCTGGCCCTTTTGCTATCTACTTTCCTGACACATAAAAGCTATTTTCTCTTCCCAGTGCTTTTAAACAGTCAATATATGACACATGCTGTTTCTGTACGGTGTTTTTCAAGGTTCACTCCATTAAATGGTAAAGGGAATAAATACCTCACTATAAACTCCACCTCCCAACTGACGCTCAGGGAACAATATTTTTTTTTACTTATTCTGCCCTCTGTCTGGCATTCTTACCCACCCACAGAGCCATGAAAGTTTCATACCAAATTATTTCGGAGGAATGTTTAATGATTCGGTTGAACTTAGATCATATACCAAAAAGAAAAAAAGGAAACAAACAAAAAACAAAAAATACCAGAGAAGATGGCTGACAACAAAGTGCACTGCTTCCTGTCCCTCACCCCATGAATCTTCCTACTGTTTAGAGGCCCTGGGTGTGGGGCAGAAGAGGCAGTGTGAGTAGCCTGCAGGAGTAGAAGTAGAAGAATGCCACGGCCTGCCTACCCAGGAGGTGATGGTGCTGTGGTCAATGGGCTTGCTGGGCACCTGTCTGGTGTGGGTGGTAGGCCGCTGCGGATCTCTAGAGTGGTGTTTGGGGCCCTCCAGTGGTGGCTGGTGGAATAGCAGCTGGGCTTTCTGGGCGCTTGGACATCTTTTTTTTCTGGGAGGCATCAATAATTAGAAGCCACATGATGCTGGAGGTAGTCAGACTGAGGGCGATGCTCCAGTTCCAACCCATGCCTGAAGAAAAGACAAAATCTGGGATCAAATAATCCCACAACGTTCCCACCCTTTCTTAAACTGGGTCACATTCTGTAACTACTCCCTCTGTCCGCAAGGTAATGGAGAGCACAGCTTGTTACACCAACACCATGGAGTAAAAACACACTGGTTCACACTCAACAATGTTCCTTCAGTGAACATTTATCAAGCACATGATAAGCGCCACGCTGGGTGTTAGGAATTTAAAGGTGTGCGACCATTTATCGTCAAACACCTAAAGGGACACAAAGATTGGACCATCCGTCAGACCCTGAGTCTGCCGGCCAACCGAGGATTAGGCGGGTGAAAGCAGAGCGCGCTCCAGGCTGGGGAGCAGCACGCATGAAGGTGCACGCGCAGGAAGATGCCAGCTGTCAGGTCGGTGGGCCCAGGGTAGGAAAAGGTGAATGAATGTTAAGAGCTGAGGCTGGACCTGGTGTCAGGGGATCAGGTCAGAACTGGGTGTGCCAGTCTGGACTTGAGCTTCCATAGTCACGGAAGATTTTCCAGCAGAAGAACATAATCACATTTGGGTTTTAAAAAAAAAAGTCTTAACCACCGCCCCGCACCCCCAGGACAATTCTGAACAAAATACAAAAGTAGACTGAATGAACCTCAACGTACCCATCACCCAGGAAAACTCCAGCAGCTGTGGCCAATCCTGACCACCACCTCCCATTCACTCCCCTATTCTGTATTCTTTTCTTTAAAAATATTTTTATTTTATTTATGCATACAAGAACTGGTGTACAGGCCAGAGGTGTGTGAGGTGAGAAGATTCACCAGAGACAGAGTGGGGAGCAAAATAGGTGCATCTACTAAAATCCACTGCTGAGGGGAGCAGCAGGCAAGACAGGAGAGGTCTGCTGCGCCATGTGGGGCAGCTCCCTGGATGGGGATGGAACTCATGCTGCAGTGCCTGGCAATCGTTAGCTTGACAGCACTGAGACTTTAACCCCTGGACCACCTGGGAGGCCCCCTATTCTGTGTTACTTGGAAGAAAATATCATGTTCCCAGTTATTGTATCATTCCCATGAATACAACTAATATATATTTATATATTTACATATTTTATATACACATTTATATACACTAATACTTGTAACGATTACTTAATATCAACTAACCAGACAGTGTTCAATTTTTCAACTGTCTCATAAATGTCATAATTGGCTTTTTGCTTGTTTTTTCTTTTAGACATGTCATCCTGGCAACAGTTGTAAAGGAAAGAATACCCTGAAAGTAAAGAGAACAGTTAGGAGCTTGCTTTGTTACCCAATAAGAAATGACAAGGTTGGACCTGGTCTCTGTCAGTGGCACGGGGAGGCTACCACGAAAAAGAGGCAGGACCACGAAACCCACAAAATGATTAAAAACTCTGACAAAATGTTCACCGAATCTGGTCATCTGATGGGCTTTTATAAGAATTTCCTCAATGCACTGGTGGGAAAGAGATTTGCAACAGGCAGACAGGTAAGTGGCAGGCAGCTGAGTATCCCTAACCCTAAAGCAAGGGGCAGAAAGGTTCCAGTCTGCATCCTTGATTCATTCCGTCAACAAGTGAAGAGTAATGTGCTCTGACTTAAGGTCACTAGGCAGTGGAGATACTGGTTAAAAAAAAAAAAAAAGACAAAGCATCTACCGCACAGAACTAACATGTTAGGGAA
>NW_004567135.1:11060948-11069680 GCF_000260355.1 Condylura cristata | reverse complement strand
ATCTGGCACCATGAAATTTACTGTCTTAAATGCATTCATTTAAGATTAGTGCCCACAAGTACCATCTGACTTCATTAAATATGCTAAAGTTTAGCTTTTACCTCCTACGGCTTCCTTACTTATAACTCGCAGATTACCTTTCTCCCAGTTTGGAAAAAAAAAAAAAAAAAGAGCAATGAACATCTCTCACAGAGCGCAGTTCTCACAGACATAAAACTCGATGAAAGGAAAATGGGTGTTCCTCACCCCAGGGCCTCTTTTAATGGCCTAACCCTGTTTAAATATGTACTCATCAGAATTGCAGACCAACTCTTACCTAAATTTTTCTTTGCCATGGTAATGGAATAAAACAAAACGAGAACTCCAGTTGATGTAACTTATTCAAATCATCAAACAAAGCCAAAGTTTTAAGCTAATGATATTCCTCTGTTCCCCATTAACTTTCAGTGAACCTCACTTACAAGAAATTGACAGGCTTAGATTTAGGACCGTTTTATTTCCCAGGCTCTCCCTCTGGCGGAGGCAGGAAAAAAAGAGGGCATCGCAGAGAAAAAGAGAATCACAAACAAGCGTATGGTACTTTGCAACTCACATAATCCTCAACAAACGATCATTATTATAAAGCAGATGGAGGAGGAAGCAGTTCTACATTTTCAACACCCGGACTCTGGTTCCAGAATCTAGCGCTGCCTGCCAAGAGCAATGGCATTTGCGCAAATTATTAAATCACCCACAACGTTCTGCCTTGAGCCGGAGGCGAGACTTCATCCCCAACCCCAACCATGACACCCAGGGCGGTGCGAGCACCAGGGCCAGCGCGTTTTGAGAAAGCGAGGCCCGCAAAGGGTGAGGCGAGCCCATAAGGATAACTCCAAGTTTCCCAAGCGGGGACCCGAACACAAAGTCCCAGCCCTAGCGCAAGCTGCAGAGCCGCTGCTCCCCAGGCTCCCCGGAAAAGGAGAGACCCTGCACCGCGGAGCGGGACTGATTTCCTGCAGCCAATCAATCCACCCTGCACACACCCGAGCCCGCCGCCCTCACCCCGCAGAGCCCCCAGACCCCACTTCCACGGTCCCGCTAAGTCCCTCCGCTCCGCTCAAGAGGAGACCAGCCACCGCCCCTCTCTGACCTGGCCCCGTGGGGTGCGAGTCGGCAGCGCGACGCCTCCATGCCCGCGGCTCGGAAGGTGGCAATCCAGCCAGACCCCGGGACGCCGCTGCTAGGGTGGCAAGCCTGGCGGGCGGCCGGGCCCCGCCCCCTAGCAACCGCACCCCGCACTGTTGCCGGCAGCTATTGGCCCCCGCGCGCGCCGCTGCCCTGCCATTGGCTGTGGCCGCCGCCCGGCGTTGCAGGAGAGTTGCCAAGGGGCGGGGGCTCAGGGACTGGAAGGCGCCTGCGCGGGGGCCGGGGCTGACGCGCCGGCGTTCGGTCCTGCGGGCGCTGAGCCTGGAAGGGGCGGAGGGCGGAAGGACGAGTTGGCTCCGCAGCGATGCCCATCCCCCCACTAACTGTCACATGGGGAGCGGCCCACGCCGCCCCGCCGTTTGCACCTAGAGACCACCCGGAGAGCTTCCAGCTTCTGCGAAGTTGGGACCCCAGACCTCCGCCCGCACTGCTTCCTCCGACCCCTCCGACTGCAGGCCTTTCTCAACCACAATGCACACGCTCGGGCAGCCATTCCTAGTCCGAGGCATCTATGGGAGTCAGCTAGGCCCACATATGGGCCACATATGGGCCACGCAAAACTCCTGCCCCACTCCAGCCGAAGCTTTTAGACCACTCCTAGGCTGCTCTCGGGCTCTGTCTTTTCCATCTGTCTGCAGCCTGTAGATCTTCAAGCATCCACATCCCGTACTGAGAACTTTTAATGACTACTCTTAGCCGATAAGTTACTCGTTTTCTCTCTAATCAACTTATATAGAGCGTGTGGTCCCCGCAGCATCCTGACAAGTTACTCCACGTTGACCAGTTTCCAGCACCTGGAGGTGAACGTTGTTTCCACGTTGCTTTGAGTTTCTAAAATGGCATAGAACTTGGCTACGGCGAGCCAAGCACCTCCTAGCCAGCCTCTACTTACCTTGTGACCCTGAGCTTGGCTCAGTAGCTACCCTTCAGATTTCCACTTGTAAAATAAACAGCGTAATCAATCCCTGCTTGTCCAGCTCAGGCTGGACCCCTGACACCCCAGATGCTCTTTGTACGGGTGAAAGGGTGGCTGGGACACTCCCTTGACTGGGCATTCCTGCATTAATTACACTAAGAAGTAACATTTTTTGAAAACTATCCACATTTGCACACACTTTTAGACATTTACTGTAAGAAATCATGTTTCCGCCATAGTTAATATTTTGACTAGCTCCTTTGGTTGGAGACAAAAAAAATAAAAACCAGCAAACCTAAGTAATGTATCTCCCCATCCAGATGTATTCACTAACCCATGGCTAGCTGCCCTTGCTTCATGGAGCCCTTCAGCAGATAACCCCAGGCGGCAGTGATGGCAGCTTGGCTGTAAAGTCAGTGTCTCTGATTTTTTTCTGTCCATCAGGGCACAGAGGAAGCTGCCACTGAACAGGTACTGGAAATTGTACCAATGAATTAGTCCGTATGAGGGTGCTGAGGGATTGAGGCCAGGGGAAGTAAAAAAGCTTGTGTAGACTAACAGAAGGTTTCTCTAAAAACTTTCTGAAAACATTTATTTACATACATTTTAAACATTTACTAGAAGATACTTTAAAAATTTAAACTGTTAATATTAGAAAGATATAAAGTAAACTGTTTATGACACTAAAAACTGTTTATAATACAAGATATTTTAAAAAGCAAATCTGGGAATTTAATTCCCTGTAACTCCAAGGTGCTAGTTAAAATATCTTTTTTTCTAATGATGTTATTAGTGTTATTTTCATTTTATTCTATTGATGTATTCTCTTGTGAGCCACAAAAGTGACATAGCAACCTCATGAAAACCAGCAATCAATTCCTTGAGACTACTGATAAGGAGGCTAATGTCTGAAAAATCCAGTCAGCTTTTCACAAGGAACTGGCTTTTACTCAGCTTCCCTGTCTCCTGGAGATAAGTTAACAGGTGCCGTCGTCTCCTCCACGTGACCTTTATCCCATACTTGTCCTCTGGTGTGTCTTCAGCCAGAACAGGCACAGGCTGTGGGCTCTTGGGGGTACTAGAGTAAAGGGAGCCACTTGGAAGGACGGTTTCCCTCAGGTCTGGGGGAGTAGGCCCTTCCTTCACAGATGACTCTGGGGTCTGGATATCAGGTGGGATGAACACATAAGACAAGCTTTGAAGCATCTGTTCCCCACAGCTTTGGGGACTGAGCATTGGAACCAGGGGCCTTCCAGAAACGTCCTGTTCTGGTTGAGCAGGGCACTTCCTGATCAAAGGGATCTCAGCTGTGGATGAACTGGAAGAAGTCTGTGGTGTCTCAAAGGTTAGATGGGGAAACTTGGAGGTGGTAGATTTTCGACTTGAATGTCTTGTTTGGTCTCGGCGAAGAGATTTCCGGTGGGTTGGGAACCAGCTTTCTGCTGTTGTATCAAATTGAGGCGATACCTAAAAGGTGAGAAGAGCCGAGCATGAGAAAGGAAACGCTATCCAGTGACCAGAACCCAGAGTGAAGATCCACTCAAGGAGCGCACATAAAACACACAAATAGTCACCTAATGGGATGTTGACAGAGCATGAGCTTTGCACAGTTACTCTTTCACACTAACCCCCACACCTAGCAGAGTGCCCAGCACAATGATGGCCCCCGGTAAATAAGGAATGACTGACTGCAAAAGTAGGGAGTAAGACCAGGCAAGAAAAACTAGCCTAGGGCCTGGGCCATGATGAGTTCTCAATGAATGTTCATTCTTCTTTATCACCACATTAAACATTCCTCACCAGTCCAAAGGCAGGTAGGAAGGCTCCTCACAAGCAACTCTGCACAAGTCGCATTTATTAAGCACTTTTAAGCCAGGTATGCTTCTGCCTGGCCCTTTTGCTATCTACTTTCCTGACACATAAAAGCTATTTTCTCTTCCCAGTGCTTTTAAACAGTCAATATATGACACATGCTGTTTCTGTACGGTGTTTTTCAAGGTTCACTCCATTAAATGGTAAAGGGAATAAATACCTCACTATAAACTCCACCTCCCAACTGACGCTCAGGGAACAATATTTTTTTTTACTTATTCTGCCCTCTGTCTGGCATTCTTACCCACCCACAGAGCCATGAAAGTTTCATACCAAATTATTTCGGAGGAATGTTTAATGATTCGGTTGAACTTAGATCATATACCAAAAAGAAAAAAAGGAAACAAACAAAAAACAAAAAATACCAGAGAAGATGGCTGACAACAAAGTGCACTGCTTCCTGTCCCTCACCCCATGAATCTTCCTACTGTTTAGAGGCCCTGGGTGTGGGGCAGAAGAGGCAGTGTGAGTAGCCTGCAGGAGTAGAAGTAGAAGAATGCCACGGCCTGCCTACCCAGGAGGTGATGGTGCTGTGGTCAATGGGCTTGCTGGGCACCTGTCTGGTGTGGGTGGTAGGCCGCTGCGGATCTCTAGAGTGGTGTTTGGGGCCCTCCAGTGGTGGCTGGTGGAATAGCAGCTGGGCTTTCTGGGCGCTTGGACATCTTTTTTTTCTGGGAGGCATCAATAATTAGAAGCCACATGATGCTGGAGGTAGTCAGACTGAGGGCGATGCTCCAGTTCCAACCCATGCCTGAAGAAAAGACAAAATCTGGGATCAAATAATCCCACAACGTTCCCACCCTTTCTTAAACTGGGTCACATTCTGTAACTACTCCCTCTGTCCGCAAGGTAATGGAGAGCACAGCTTGTTACACCAACACCATGGAGTAAAAACACACTGGTTCACACTCAACAATGTTCCTTCAGTGAACATTTATCAAGCACATGATAAGCGCCACGCTGGGTGTTAGGAATTTAAAGGTGTGCGACCATTTATCGTCAAACACCTAAAGGGACACAAAGATTGGACCATCCGTCAGACCCTGAGTCTGCCGGCCAACCGAGGATTAGGCGGGTGAAAGCAGAGCGCGCTCCAGGCTGGGGAGCAGCACGCATGAAGGTGCACGCGCAGGAAGATGCCAGCTGTCAGGTCGGTGGGCCCAGGGTAGGAAAAGGTGAATGAATGTTAAGAGCTGAGGCTGGACCTGGTGTCAGGGGATCAGGTCAGAACTGGGTGTGCCAGTCTGGACTTGAGCTTCCATAGTCACGGAAGATTTTCCAGCAGAAGAACATAATCACATTTGGGTTTTAAAAAAAAAAGTCTTAACCACCGCCCCGCACCCCCAGGACAATTCTGAACAAAATACAAAAGTAGACTGAATGAACCTCAACGTACCCATCACCCAGGAAAACTCCAGCAGCTGTGGCCAATCCTGACCACCACCTCCCATTCACTCCCCTATTCTGTATTCTTTTCTTTAAAAATATTTTTATTTTATTTATGCATACAAGAACTGGTGTACAGGCCAGAGGTGTGTGAGGTGAGAAGATTCACCAGAGACAGAGTGGGGAGCAAAATAGGTGCATCTACTAAAATCCACTGCTGAGGGGAGCAGCAGGCAAGACAGGAGAGGTCTGCTGCGCCATGTGGGGCAGCTCCCTGGATGGGGATGGAACTCATGCTGCAGTGCCTGGCAATCGTTAGCTTGACAGCACTGAGACTTTAACCCCTGGACCACCTGGGAGGCCCCCTATTCTGTGTTACTTGGAAGAAAATATCATGTTCCCAGTTATTGTATCATTCCCATGAATACAACTAATATATATTTATATATTTACATATTTTATATACACATTTATATACACTAATACTTGTAACGATTACTTAATATCAACTAACCAGACAGTGTTCAATTTTTCAACTGTCTCATAAATGTCATAATTGGCTTTTTGCTTGTTTTTTCTTTTAGACATGTCATCCTGGCAACAGTTGTAAAGGAAAGAATACCCTGAAAGTAAAGAGAACAGTTAGGAGCTTGCTTTGTTACCCAATAAGAAATGACAAGGTTGGACCTGGTCTCTGTCAGTGGCACGGGGAGGCTACCACGAAAAAGAGGCAGGACCACGAAACCCACAAAATGATTAAAAACTCTGACAAAATGTTCACCGAATCTGGTCATCTGATGGGCTTTTATAAGAATTTCCTCAATGCACTGGTGGGAAAGAGATTTGCAACAGGCAGACAGGTAAGTGGCAGGCAGCTGAGTATCCCTAACCCTAAAGCAAGGGGCAGAGAGGTTCCAGTCTGCATCTTGATTCATTCCGTCAACAAGTGAAGAGTGATGTGCTCTGACTTAAGGTCACTAGGCAGTGGAGATACTGGTAAAAAAAAAAAAAAAAAGACAAAGCATCTACCGCACAGAACTAACATGTTAGGGAAGCAACAGACACATCCACCTATCTGTTCACTCAGTCAGTATTTACTGTATATCCGGTGTGGTGGGCACCAACCAGGTGCTGGAAGTCCACACCTGGGAATAAGAGTAAACAGCACTCAACCTCCAAGTGCTGAGTGATCATCTCAGAAGTACTGAGAAAAATCAAAGAGAACTAGGGTGTCTCTGGTGGCACAGAGGTTTAAGTCTCAGCGCTATCAAGCCGTTCAGCCACTGCAGCATGAGTTTGATCCCTGGCCGGGGAGCTGACCCACTGGGAGCTAACCCCAGCAGACCTCTCCTGACCCGCTCACTGCTCCCCTCACCGCACCTCTGGCCTACACCCCAGTACTTCTATGCAAAAATAAATCTTTAAAATAAGAAGAAAAGGACAGGGTTGAGTAGACTGAGTGCTACTTTACACAGGCTTGTCAGCAGAGGTCTATCTGAAATGATATTTGAGCAAAGACCTGAATGAAGAAAGAGAACAGCAAACAGAGATGCAAGCAAAGAATAGTCCAGGCTGAGAGGATTCTAATTGCAAAGACCACGAGGTGGGAATATGACTTGTTCAGGAAACAGTAAAGTCAGCGTGGCTAGCTGGAGAATGGTAGATGAACCAGTGCACGTGACAGGACTCTGCCGGTAAGGTTCTGAACTGACTTATTCTTAGTATGCTGAAGAGAGGTTCTGGACAGGTAAGCGAGAGAATCTGATTTATACTTTTGTAAGTATGAATAGGTACTTTGTAGAAAGCTGGGGGGGGGGGGGGGAGAGAAAGGAAGCAGGGGACCCAGAGGGCTGCTGCCAGTCTCTATGACACAGGACTGTCACCGGGCACCCTGCAGTAAAGGGAGCCCCAACCCCAGTGCTACCTAAGGCCTTTCCCTCTGCTGATGTCTCAGAGCCTTCCAAAGGCTCGCCCACCGGACAGCTTGCCCACAATCACCTGCTCAGCCTCAACAGTCACGTCAAAGCACTTAACAGAGACACTCAAGTATTTATACAATCAGCTTAGAATTCTCCACACACTTCCAGCTTCATGTCACACCACAAGCCCTCAGGTCTCTTAGCTCAAATTCCTCAGATGTCTTCTTTGCATACAGGCATCAGATCCCGCTGTCTGCCTGACAGCAACTACATGTCCCAAACACACCTCAACCTCAACACGTCAGAAGATGAGCTCATGATCAGGGTCCTGCACCCCACTCACAAAAGTGATTCTCTTCCAGGGCCCTAGCTCGGGGAAGTGTCATCATTCATCCTGTTTTGCCTCAGGGCCTTAGTGCTTCCCCCCCAAGCCCCCCCCCAGTCCTGCCCCAGCCCAGGCAATGGTCCACCCTACATTCCTCTTCAGTTTTGCCCTTTCGGCCTCTCTCTGTCCCTCCCCCTCCCTGACCCCCGTTTCTCTCTCCACCCCCCTTCAAGTTTCAACTACTCCAGCCAGGAGTAGGCAATACCCTAACTGGTCTGCTCTAATCCCCTATGCCACCCCCTGGAGAGGAACTTCTTAAATGCAAACCGAGCTTAAGCTCTTCAGCTAAAAAGCTTTGATTTTTGAATAAGGACGGAGCCTCTTGCAGCTTCTTCTCACACCACACTCCCTTTCAGGTCTCTTAGCTCAACTTCCACCCCCATCCACTCTTCCGCCTTCTACTCACCAGGCTTCCTCCAGCCAAACGGCCTTTGCCAACCGCATGCCTCTGGCTTTGAAGGGCTCCAGCTCCCTTCTCGGATAAAGACATCAGATCTCAGGCTAAGCTTCAAGTCATGAGAAAAGCCTTTCTGACGCGCCCAAGGCCAGACCTCCTTAGTGCAGAGATGCAAAGCTGTCAGAGACCCAATTTATCACCTCACAGCAAGAACCCTCCCGGTGGCTTTATCTGATTCCACGAAAGCCATCGCGTTTCCCTCCTCCGATCCGACCAGCTCTGCCCCGGTACCCAGCCAGAGCCCGGCACATAGTAGGTGCCCAATAAAGCGTGTTTCGTTACAAAGCTCTTTCGTCTATAGGATCGGCCGGGAAGGGGGTTTGGGGGCCGCGTGGCACCAGGCAGAACAGGGCTTCATGCCCTAGAGCCTCTCCAGAGGAAGGGCTGAAGGTGGCGTGTGTGGTATTTTTAGGGTGTGTGGGGGGGGTGCCTGACCTAAGCCACATGCTGCCCGCAAGGAGCCCTGCGTCTGGGACTGGGGCCCCCGACGATCGGCAGTTGGAAGCAAACGAGTACAGTCCCTGCTCAGTAAGGAAACCGGCCGAGCTGACTGTGAAAGTGAGCAGACCCGTCTGGGGGGAGGAGGCGCGCCGGGGCGCGGGGCGCCGGGCG
>NW_004567135.1:11039021-11060778 GCF_000260355.1 Condylura cristata | reverse complement strand
ACCCGCCGGGCCGCGAACCCCACCGCCGCTCCGCTCCGCCGCCGCCGCGTTCGAACCCGGAACGCGGAGACAAGGGCCGGCGCCGATTGGCGACGCTCCGTCACGTGACCGCAACGCTCCGCCGGCGCCAATTTCAAACAGCGGAACAAACTGAAAGCTCCGGTGCCCGACCCCACCCCCGGCCCCCGGCCCGGGACCCCCTCCCCTCCCGGGATCCCCCGGGATTCCCCACCCCTCCCGCACCGCCGGGGACCCGGCCGGCCCGGCGCGAGTCCCTGACCGGGACCCTGGCTCGGCCCCAGGTTGGAGGCGCCCGGAACCCGCCCGAGGAGCCATAGCTCGGCCGCGGCGGCCACCGCAGCCCGGAGGTGAGTGGGGCGGCGGAATGGAGCCCGAGGCCCGGCCCGGGCACAGGCAGGGAGCGAGGTCTCGGCGCCGAGGGTCGCGGAGGTCCAGCAGCCGGCGTCGCGGGACCCGTGTGGAGGTTTGGAGCCGCCTGGAAAGATGGTCTGAGCGGTGTTTTTTTCTGCATCCCGCCTCCAGGGCTTGTCCAGGCCAAAACACCGCTTGGCCTTCCTTGGAAGTTTGACCTCTGCACCCTGCTCGAAGCCTGCAGTGGGCCGGGGTCCCCGCTTCCAAGGCAGATCGAGGCTGGGAGGGAGACGGGGCTTATTCTGCGTTGTCACAGCCCCAACGTGCTCACACACGCCACTGCTCCTAAGAGCTCTCACCACTGAGTGACGGGCCTCGACTCCGCGGGTCCCTTTTCCTGATTCCTGAGAACCCTGAAAGGTTTCCCTGGTCAGGAGGGGGTGGGGCCACTCTGGAAGTCTCCCAGATTGTATATAAAATGTTGGCAGTGATAGGAAGTGGGGTGGGGGCAGGGAGTAGAAGGGAAATTTAACCCTTAGGCCAAGAAGATATTTTAGGCATGAGAAATGATTTATATCTACTGATTGATGGGGAAGCGAGGGGAGGCAGGAAGATACAGGAGGTGGAAGTAAAACTGAGATTTGAGGAAACAGATACAAATAGAACGGAAGAGGCAAGGTGCAGCACAAGTCTGCGTTTTCGGCAGATGGAAGTATCATGAGTGTGACAGTCATTTCAGGAAGCTTGAAAAGAGTCAGGCAATCATTATTCTGTCTCTCCAAGTACTTCTACAAAGAATCACCCATGTTTACACAATGGTAGGAGAGTCCATGTGTCTATTAAAATCCACAAGACATGTTTCTTTAAAGATGAAACTATTTTCTTTAACATTAGGAAATCAATTGTGCATATTGACACATTCTATTAGTCAGAAGATGATAAGGATGATAATCTTGGTTCTGCAAGAGAAGGTAGGGAAAAGGTTAAAACATGAATAAATTGCATGCAAGTAGTAAAAATCATCTTCTCACTGTGAAGAAACACATGCATGTATTTACGCATGCGTGGATAGCATAGCTCGATAATGGTCTGTGAAATGAACAACTCCCCTAAATGAGCCTTGAATAGAACAATTTCACTTTTTTCTGAGTTTTGTGCATGGGGAGATGATTCCTCAGTAGTACGACTATAAAGCAATAGTATTCATTACTATCTGTAGGTATTGATCCTTTTATATGTAAAGGCTATATCCTAGCATGACTTAAGGGGTCAGACTCCTAATTACCAAAAGTCCTCCTATTCCTGCATTCCTGTCCCTATAGTCATTGCAGGTGATCTGTATCGTAAGCAGTAATAGAGATTTCCACATTCTGGTAGCTGTCCTGTTTGTTTTTGTAGCCAAAGATTCTTAAGCTTCCAGAAGACCTTTGGCCATGTTGACCCACCCAACGCCACATTTCTCCTTTGAATTACTGATTTCAGTTTTAGCTTTGTTAGCAAAACGTGTTTTGTATAGTCTGAGGTATTTACAGAGGCCCTGGGAGCATTGATAGAAAGAGGAACACCTCTCTCTTCTGCCTCTCCTTCTCAGCCTAACAAATCTCTGACATCCTGCTGCTCCATTCTCTCTTTCCAGGGTCCATGCTTGTGATTCTCAATGGAGAGTGAAAGCACAGATTCATCATGAAAGCCAGCCCCCGTCGGCCACTGATTCTCAAAAGACGGAGGCTGCCCCTTCCTGTGCAGAATGCCCCAGGTGAAGCAGCAGAAGAGGAGCCTAAGAGGTCTCCTGCCCAGCCAGAGGCTGGTCAAGGGCAGGGCTCCAAAGAAGAGCCTGAGTCCAACCCTTGCAGGTTTCCAGCTGGGATCAAGATTATTAACCACCCCACCATGCCCAACACCCAAGTGGTGGCCATCCCCAACAATGCCAACATACAGAGCATCATCACAGCATTGACTGCCAAAGGAAAAGAGAGTGGCAGCACTGGGCCCAACAAGTTCATCCTCATCAGCTGTGGGGGAGCCCCCACACACCCGCCAGGGTCCCAGCCTCAAGCACAAACCAGTAATGACTCCAAGAGGGCAGCAGTGATTCCTGAGCCGCTGGGGCCAAAGTCTGCAGCGAAGGATGCGAACCGTAGACCACCTGGAGCCCTTCCTGGGCAGAGATGGGAGAGCTGTGGTATGTGGTCTGCATGGCAAAGGGGTGCGGAGCCCAGCCTTTTCTTTACGGAGGCGCCGACTGCGGTCAGCCATGCTGATACTTTTCACAGGCGGGCGTCTAACCTGAACCAGGGGAAAGTCTTGCTTTCTTCATGCTGAAACCTTGACCTAGATCCTTCGAGCACTGTCAAAAGGGTTGCAGTTATGCTTTAGCATTTCTGTTGCCTGCTTTCTATTGGAAAAGGATTTGTTTGTTGTTTCTCTTTATGCTTTCCATGGGCTGTTTAAGGAAGCCGAATCTTTTCTCCATCTTAATAAAAGAGACAACAAGCATGAGGAAGAAAAATTACTTTCTTTGTGCGGATACTCAGTAACCCTTTTGTAAGTTGCCTTGGCTATTCTCCAAGGCTCAGTGTGGCTCAGACTGAAACACAATTAGAACTGTGCTCCCAGATTTCTCCTGAAATCTCTTAAGGGGCATCGTACCTGAGAGCCACAATAGATTCAGCATGCATTCCTGCTCTCTGAGGGTAGAGATCCCGGGTGACCCAGCCCCCCATTTCGATGGGCCTACAGGGCAACAGGTCAGGTAGCTAAGTGACGTCTTGGATTGTCTCCCCTCAGCTGGCGGTGAGGCAGCAGGTTGCACTCTCGACAGTAGCTTGACCAACATCCAATGGCTTGGAAAGATGAGTTCTGACGGACTGGGCTCCTGCGGCGTCAAGCAAGAGGTGGAGGAGAAGGAGAACCAGCACCTGGAGCAGAGTCAGGTGAAGGTGAACTGTTCTGCCACTCACTAGGGAAGTCAGCGCCAGTGCAGGGAATTTCAGTGAAGGGAAGTGGATCAGGTGACCCGGGGAACGAAGTTTCCAAGTGCCGGTATAGAGGACTGAGTGTTAGTCTGTATAGCTTTTGAGCTACTTCTGTCTGGGATCTCTTCCTCTCGAACATGAGATTTCTTTGAGGGTGGGTCGCTCTGACTCAGTATGTTCCATGTTGAGTTTGGTATTTTGTCCTTCGTAGTACTTAGCAGGTGTTCAAGAAATGGTGAAAAGATCTTCGTTGGCGATGCCACTGCAACTTTTAAGAGGCATCCCAACAATACAAAAGGAATAGAGCATGCTTAACAAGGTCATTTGGTTAGAAGATTTTAGTAGCAAATAGAGGAAATTAGAGGTGAATTTTCAGTGCTTCCCCAGTCATCGGGATGGATGCGAGTCAGTTGTGTGGCCCGGCGATTTCGCAGCGGCTGCACGCCTCGACTCTACAGGTATATACATCCTCTAGTCATTCTCTTAACAGTCTTTCAAAGTGAAGACTAACATGGATGTGTACTTAAGTAAAAATCCATCAAGCTGTTCACTGAAAATGTGCACTCAGTAAAGTTCTACCTCAATATTTTTAAACAATTAGATCTTTGCTGAGACGTAAGCACACGCCAGCTATGCAGACCTGTGTCTGTCCCCTACTCTCGGGACTGCTTCTCTCATACAAACAGTGAGGTGAGCTGACTTTACCCATGTCACATCAGCAGAAGGAGTCAGACTAAAACCAGGTCTGAAAACTGGCTGCGGTTGGATTGCAAAATCAGCGCTTTAAGAATCAAGCTATGCTCAGGCTTTCCTGAGTGGCCATGCCTGGACAAGACTGGATGTGAGCTTATTGATGGGAAAAAAACGAACAGTGACAGAGAAGCGTCCTGGATCATTTCAGGACCGGGCTAGATCATCTCTAAGACCCTAGCTGTAACTGTTTTCAGTGGAATAGGATTCTAAAAGGATGAAAGTTTCTTTTAAGGGATCTTTTTTGAGGGGGCTCGGGCAGGTCTGGTCTCCATGTGACCCCCTTCTTGCCTTCCCCCCGACTTCTCATAAACCTCAGGTTGAAGAGCCCCCAGGCTCATCCACATCCTGGCAGGACTCGGTGTCCGAGCGGCCCCCCTACTCTTACATGGCCATGATACAGTTCGCCATCAACAGCACAGAGAGGAAGCGCATGACCTTGAAGGACATCTACACGTGGATCGAGGACCACTTCCCCTATTTTAAGCACATTGCCAAGCCGGGCTGGAAGGTACTGTACCCAGAGCCGTGGTCTCTCGGGCTGACAGTTTTTTGTTTTTTGTTTTTAAAGATTATTTGTGCATACAGAACTGGGGTACAGGCCAGGGGTGGTGAGAGGATTCACCAGAGACAGAGTGGGGAGCAGGACAAGCAGATAGACAAAGTCCACTGCTGAGGGGAGCAGCAGGCGGGTCAGGAGAGGTCTGCTGCGCCATGGAGGTCAGCTCCGGGGCAGGCGGGGATCGAACTCATGCTGAAGTGGCATAAGCTTCCTAGTGCTGTGCTTTAACCTGCTGCGCCACCAGGGAGGGCTCTCAGGCTGACAATTTAAGACAGAAGTGTGAGAGTTTGTGTCCATTGCTCTGGGGCAAACAGTTGATGCAAAGAACGCTAAAGCTATAACAAGGACCACGCTGGTGGCGCAGGGGTTAAAGTCTCAGTGCTATCAAGCTATCACCGGCCACTGTAGCACAAGTTCGAACCCCAGCCAGGGAGCTGACTCACATGGCGCAGCAGACCTCTCCTGACCTGCCTGCCGCTCCCCTCAGCAGTGGATTTCAGTAGATGCATCTGTTCTGCTCCCCACGCTGTCTCTGGTGAATCCTCTACCCCCGGCACCTCTGGCTACACCCTGGTTCTTGTATACATATGTAAATAAAACTTTAAAAAAAAAAATACAACTATAGACAAATGTAGCTCTGGGATTAGGACCTGATCTTGCCACATCGGGCAACATCTTCACAAAGGGCTCTGCTCCGCTTCATCTGCACCGCCTGAGGGCTGTGGCGGCTCTTCAGCGGAGCATCTAGCGCATTTTTGTGCTACTTGTACAACATTCTAGGGCGCCAGCTAGAAGGATTAAGTAGGTTTCTGAAATGATCTTAATGGAAATGACAACAAATTGTGAGGCTCACGACCCAATCCATGGCACCTCTGGAAGGCAGAGCGCTTCGCTTTACTCAGGAGGGCTGGGAGCCTTGAGGCTCACACTGCCATGTCAGCCAGCACTCCTCACGGGCACTCAGTGCTGGCTGAAGGGGGTTTGTTATGTTCCCCCACTCTTACCTCAGTGTGATGCATCATGGCCCCCTCTTTTCCGGGGGGCAGCTGTGCAGCCTCAGAAAGCAGGCCACATGGGTTCCCGACCGAGGCAGGCTCTGTTGCTCGGAGGCTCGGGAGAGAGGGCGAGCTGGCAGGATCGGAAGAACATGTGCCTGCCTCAGCTGGGTACCGCGGGAGAGGCCGGGAGCGGGCTTCCTTGCAGGGGTCATCAAAAGCGATGTCTCTGAGGCTTGCGTAGCTGCAGACTGGGTGTCGTCTCTTTCAGAATTCCATCCGCCACAACCTTTCTCTCCACGACATGTTCGTTCGGGAGACATCTGCCAACGGTAAAGTGTCCTTTTGGACCATACACCCCAGCGCCAATCGCTACTTGACACTGGACCAGGTGTTTAAGGTGAGTGTCCTGGTCTCAGCCAAGTAGAGCCCGAGCTGGAGATCATGCTGTCCGCTTCTCAAAAGGAAACACGTGCTTGTAATGCTCTTGTCTGCTCAGGGCAGCCCGAGAAAGCAGCCAGCTCGTTGGCGACGTGCATAAAACTCGATGAACTAGGGTTCCCTGGTGGCACACCAGGTTAAAGTGCAGCATTGTGAAGCTGGCCCCGCCACTTCGGTCCCCGGCCCCAAAGCTGACCCACACGGCGCGGCAGACCTCTCCTGTCTCTCCGCTGCTCCCCTCAGAAGTGTACCTCATCGTTCTGTTCCCCTCTCTGTCTTTGGTGTCTCCTCGCACTGTCCCTGCACCTCCGGCCTGCACGCCAGGGGTGGCATCTCCCCAGCTCCCTGTGCCTGACGGGGACCTAGGATTATCTTGTTAAGCTTTCCACATTCCTCTCTTGGGTCTCCTGATTCAGTGGATCTGGGCAGGCGTGGGAAAATGTGTTTTTAACAAGCCCCTCAGGTGTTACCTGGAAAACCTTTGCAAACAAAAACCTTCTTTTAAAAACAAGTCCTTTATCTTCAGGCTGGAGACCAAAGCCTGAGCCACAGAAACATCTTTTCAGAAAGAAGCTGTTGTTTGGGGATTGCAGAATGTCCTCAAGTCCTGCTGGTAGCGCTGACTGTGCTCCTGAGCAGAACAGTTATCTGGAATAGGTGTTTCCGCAGTCTGGTCACATCGACCCCATGGGTGGTAACTTCCTCTCCTTTCTTTCCCCAATGCCTGACCACCACCAGCCACTGGACCCAGTGTCTCCACAATCGCCCGAGCACTTGCAATCAGTAAGGTTCTCTCCTCTGGCTCGGGGCTTGGCCTTGCTTCCTCTCCCTGCTCAGCATGGCTTTAGTGGCCAGGGACACAGTGCTCAGGGGACAGGGAGCTTGTGGCAGGTGACTGCCAGCCCTAAGCGCGGGACCCCCGATCTCATAGGAGTAAGGAAATTTGCGACCACCAGAATTAGGGCTCTTGCCCACCCTTCTCCCCCTCCCACGGCCTCATGAGCAGGGTGTGACAGGAGGCGCAGCTGTGATAAGCATGGGACAGACCTCACAAGCGACAGTTTCACTCCCATCGTCCCCCTGGCTTTCCTTTGCCACTCACGGAGCTAAACGCCTCGGCCTCCCCTGGGGGTGGTGAGGGCTCACTGGGCAGTGGTGGTAGGACTGTCCGGCCAGCCTGTATCTACGCTGTCCGCCTTTCCCCACTCGCCAAGGCTTTGAGACAGTGCTGACCTGCATCTGCTGCGCAGACTGGCCTTTTCTTGCTGGGCTGTGGGACGGCTCAGTGCAGTGCCCAGCAGCGGGTGGGGACCCCACCCCCACCCCGCTCCCCTGCCTTATTAACCCAGGTTTCTTTCTCTCCCTGTCTGCCGCAAGCAGCAGCAGAAACGGCCCAATCCTGAGCTCCGCCGGAACGTGACCATCAAAACTGAACTCCCACTGGGCGCACGTTAGTATGGGAGAGTGGGCCTCGGGCCTAGTCCTACTTTGGGGGCAGAGCTTAGGGAATCAGGCTCCGGGATTCTGTTGTCAGCTCAAAGGGATCTGAACTTGGAGGGCGAGCACGGCTCCTGGGGTTGAGAAGGGCTGTGTCCCGGGCCCCTGCTCCTGATCTCACTTGTCTCCTCCTAGGGCGGAAGATGAAGCCACTGCTACCAAGGGTCAGCTCGTACCTGGTGCCCATCCAGTTCCCAGTGAACCAGTCTCTGGTGTTACAGCCCTCGGTAAAGGTGCCGCTGCCTCTGGCGGCTTCCCTCATGAGCTCAGAGCTTGCCCGCCATAGCAAGCGGGTCCGTATTGCCCCCAAGGTGAGTGACTTCTATTTTGCTCTCAAGAGATGCTCCCATCCATTTAAAGTATTGGATCCACAGCCTGCCAGGTACACTAAGGGTTCCTTGCGGAGCCTATAAACCTAGGTGGGTAGACAAGGCACATAGGCAATACAAAGGAATATGTAATGGTATTTGGGAGCCAGAAAGGAATTGACATTCCAGTGTAAATATCCGGTATATACCCAATGAGTTGACAGATTAAAGGCGGTTATGACAGATGGACTGGGCTAGTTAAGTTCACAGAGGAGGTAGGTTTTAGAAAGATCAGGGTAAACAGACAGGCACCGAGGGAACATTCTAATGTGCAGTGCCTGAAGACAGGAAATACCAGTTTCTGCTCAGTAATAGGAGAACGGATGGTGTCAGCCCAGCTCAGTTTCTCAGCCTGCGCACTGTTGCCACTCGGGGCTGAGTAACTCCCACAGGGGTGCAGGGTGCTGTGCTGTGCACTAAGGGAGCTTTGCAGCACCTTGTCTTTCCCCACTGGCTGCCAAGAGCACCCCTGCCCGTGCCGGCCACTGCACCCCTCCAGCCTGTAATGATTTGGGGTTTTTTTATTAAAGATTTATTTGCTTATGCATACAGAACTGGGGTACAGGCCAGAGGTGCAGGGGGTGAGAGGATTCATCAGAGACAGAGTGGGGAGCAGAACAGGCAGATCGACCAAGTACACTGCTGAGGGGAGCAGCGGGCGGGTCAGGAGAGGTCTGCTGCGCCATTAGTGTCAGCTCCCTGGTGGGGGATCGAACTTGTGCTCCTGTGGCTGCGGTTAGCTTCACAGTGCCGACACTTAACCCCTTTCACCAGCAGGGAGGGCCCCTCCTCAAAGAGTTCCCCCCAGTGCTTTTATTTCTATTGAATAGAACCCCAAGTATTAAACTGTGGAATGAAAGGCTATTTTAAATTTTACTTAATGTCGTGCTTTCCCAAAAACATCTATGATAATTCACATTTCCATCAGCAGCCCGCAAGACCTGTATCTTGACCAACAGTGGCCTACAGTGTTCATCTTTGAAATATTTGCTTACCTGCTACCTATACATGATATCCCCTTCTTTCCCTTTATCTCTCTCTGCTGTTTAGTAAACTTTAGCACCTTCTGGCTGTGTTTGGAATTGTTCAGTATGAGATGCTTATTTATGGAGTGACCCTCTTAATGCAGGGCTTATGTAGGGTTTTATTAACAGTTTGTGAGAGTTTTTTGTTATTAACAAATCAACCTGTCTTTAACCTGCTAAAGGTACATGGTTATCTCTTACCACATTAAGATTTTTAATTTTTATATACTCAAATACCTCTCTCTTCTCTTTTACAGCTTCTGGGTTTCTAGTCTTGCTGAAGATTACCCCTACCCTCAGATTGTGTCTGTAGTCTCCCAGATTCTCTTTCAGGATTTGTATGGTTTTAATTTCCCTGTTTCAGGCTTCATCTCTGGTATGAAATAAGCATCCAGTTTTCTCTCAGCTGAATACAGATTATGCCTGCCACTTATTAAATGCTCTAATCCCCCCAGCAACCTCAGAATCAAGCCTTCATCATACTCTACACATTTAATAATTTTTAAGACTTAAATGACAAAAAAGAGGAAGATCACCGGATGTCACTCACCTTCGTCTCACCTTAGGGGGTGACTGAGTTGACTTGAGGCCTACAGAGCTCCCTCTCACTGGACCCTGCTTCCCTTTCAGGTGCTGTTGGCTGATGAGGGCATTGCCCCTCTGGTCGCCCCAGGGTCAGTGAAGGAGGAGAAGCTCCTGCCTGGAGAAGAGCTGTCTTCGCTGCTTCCAGTTCAGTCCATCAAGGAGGAAGAAATCCAGCCCGGGGAAGAAATGCCACACACGGGGAGGCCCATCAAAGTGGAGAGCCCGCCCCTAGAAGAGTGGCCCTCGCCCTGCCCTTCGGTCCAGGAGGAACTGTCTTGCTCCTGGGAGGATCTGGCCCACTCTCCCACTCCCGGGCCCAAGAAGTCCCACTGTGGGCTCAGGTCGCCCACCCGCTGTGTCTCTGAAATGCTCGTCATCAAGCGGAGGCAGAGGCGGGAGATGAGCCGGTCTCGAAGGAAGCAGCATCTGCGGCCACCCTGTCTGGACGAGCCTGAGCTGCTCTTCTCCGAGGGCCCCGGGCCGCCCCGGCCGGCTGCAGAGCTCGTCCTTGCTGCCGCATCCTCCGAGCCTGCCTCTCAGCGTGGCTGCGCCCAGGAGGGGGGGCCCTTCAAGACACCCATAAAGGAGACGCTGCCCATCTCCTCCACCCCCAGCAAGTCTGTCCTCCCCGTGACCCCTGAATCCTGGGGGCTCACACCCCCAACCAAAGTGGGGGAGCTAGATTTCAGCCCAGTACGAACCCCCCAGGGTGCCTTTGGCCCCCTGCCTGACTCCCTGGGGCTGACGGAGCTCAGCACCACCCCGCTGAAAAACATCCCCCTCTTTGACTCACCCCGAGAGCTCCTCAACTCCGAGCCCTTTGACCTCACCTCTGACCCCTTCAGCAGTTGTTCCCCCTCAAATATGGAAGTCGCCAAGCCAGACTCCCCCGAACCACAGGTCACCAGCCTCTCAGCCAACCGTTCTCTGACAGAAGGCCTGGTTCTGGACACAATGAATGACAGCCTCAGCAAGATCCTGCTGGACATCAGCTTCCCTGGCCTGGAGGAGGACCTGCTGGGCCCCGACAACGTCAGCTGGGCCCAGTTCATGCCCGAGCTGCGGTAGAGATGCGGCCTTCCCCTTGCCGCTCAAGCCGTCCGTGCCAGGCGCTCGTGTGACATCCTCGCAGGCCCTCCGGGAAGACAGGCCAAGATGCCTGCTCCGCGAGCCCGCCTTGCCTGTTAGGCCACTCCACAGCTGCCACTGTTCCCGGCCAGCTGCGAGGCCCTGGAGCCGGTCTCTCCCACCTTGAGCCCCCCCGAGAGATGCTGATCCTTCACTCTGCCTTCTAGGGTGGGAAGAGCCAAAAAAAGGGTGAAGAGAAATGAGGAAACTCCCCAGTCTTTGTCCTCTCTGCCCAGCAGTCGCTCACCTTCCCCGTTCCTTCCTTCCCCGTGTACATACTGTATATTTCCCAAATTACCCTCTAACTATAAATGTAAGCATATTTCCTTAGATCATTATCTAGAGACTGCCAGAGGTGGGTAGATTGACCAGGTTCCAGTAGCTTCTGTTCCTTTCTTTCACTCCCAGGGAAGCAAGGAACTGCAGGGCACAGTTCTTGCAGGCTCCAGGTTCCCAGCTCAGAGATTTTTACTGTAGGCGCTGGCCAGGGCCTTCCCTCCACTGACTCACATTTCCAAGTCAGCTTTCCTACGGGAAGAAAGCCCATGAAAAAGTCTCTTGTATGCTGTCAAGAGTTGAATTGGGAGAGGGGGAGGGGCACATCTGAAGCAAAGAATGTGGGTGTGCACCCCTGAGATGTTTCTCTGATAATGTTCCTAATCATGCCAGAGAGACAAGCATTGATGAGGACTTAGCCAGAGGCTTGAGAAGGCTAGCAGGGCCCTGACCTGCCTGCCTTCCTCAGCTTGCATCTCAGCTTTGCAGAAAGCCACCACGTGCACGTAAGCCAGCTAAGAACACTACTGTAACTACCTACTCAATAAAATCCAGGGTGGAAATGCTGGTCTCTGTGTTGGTGTCTGGTTCTCAAGGCAGAAGCAGGGGTTGGAAAAGAAAGTGGGTGATGAAGGTAGTGGTCACAGAAGAGGCAAGGCCTACAGCTGCATGAAGAAGCCCTGGAAGGAGAATGCAAATGGCCTGGGCGAGGGTCACCTGCCCATGCTCTACACGGGCGCACACCTGCCTGACACAGAAGCCAGCAATTGGCCCAGTGCTGGGTCTGCACAAATGGTCTTATAGAGCCTGTGGGCCTGCTGGTTAACTGAGGCCTTTTCTAGCTCCCCAATGACAAAAAGTCCTACCCAGCAGCAAACCTTCCCATGTCCCCTGCCACACGAAGCGCTTCATGACCACCTCCACGTACCAGC
The DNA here is from genome assembly GCF_000260355.1 of Condylura cristata. Lineage (NCBI taxonomy): Eukaryota > Metazoa > Chordata > Mammalia > Eulipotyphla > Talpidae > Condylura > Condylura cristata. The sequence goes on along the minus strand of NW_004567135.1, from coordinate 11,048,872 downwards.
CAAGACCTGGCTGCCAGCCTGCTGGCTTTTCTCCCAGCCCTCTCAGGCTAGTCCCTCCCCAGAGGTGGCTCCTGTTACCATCTACAGCAGTCAGAATTTGAGTCCTATACCCTGCCTCTCACCTGGGAGCCATGGGGGAGCAGGAGCCCAAGGGAATGACAGGTGTCCCAGGGAGGTCTCAGGGCTTCCTTGCCTGCGTCACCAGCCAGGATGCATCACCATAGCAACCCAGCAGCAAACAATGCTGCCTGGAAAGCCTTCACTACAAAACTGTCCCTCCTAGCAAACAGCCAAGAAGAAAGATGGCCAGTAACTTCCTACGATCACCCCAGGGGTGGAGCAGTCCATCCCAGGACAGAGCACCTTTCCTGCAGGTAGGGGGTGGGGTCTCATCTCCTAAGCTACCTGTTTGCCCATGCTGAGGCTGTTCCCCGGGGTGGGCAGCATGGCTCCCGGCCACTGGCTTCCTCTCAGCGTCTGTGACACTGAACAGGCGAGGAGAGGAGATGCCTAGTTAGAAACCCATTCCCCCACACCAGCCCAGGGGTGGTATTGTAGAGATGACTTAGGGGGAGGAACCAAGACACAGGTGGGAGCTGGGAATCAGGTAAGTCTAGGGGCAGGGAGGAGGAAAGGCAGACAAGCCTTCCACACAAGACAGCCTTGAGGGAGTGACCCCCACTTGTCACACTGAGGGCATCTCTGAGATGGGGACAATACTTGCTTCCACCGGCTTGGGGGTTATCTGACATCTGGGAGAGGAGCAACACTGGCTACTGTTTCCTTCATGGGGGTGGGTGCTAGAAAGGGGAGGTACCAACATTCTAGGTGCGTTCTTATATTTTAACAAGAGGTGAAGGGAACACACCAGCGACAGAAAGGAGCCATGAGACTTTCCTTGTACACTCAGAGCAGTAAGGGGGATCTCCCCACTCACCTTCCTCAGCCTGCTGTGCCTAAGGAATAGGGGGGGGGGGCACCAGGATGGACAGGAGAGAAGAAGGTGAGAAATGCAATCCAATCCATGATGAATGGAAAGAGAAGAAAGAAAAGCTGAGAAACCCGAGGAGAGGAGAGGAGCCATCACTTCTGGTGGGCAGGAGAGGAACGGGGAGCAGGGTGCCAGGCACCAGTGTGCTCAGGAGAATCTTTGGAGAGGCTGGCAGCGTGTTCTCAGCCTGCTCCCAGGGAGGAGAGGCAGAATGTTGTGCCCAAGGTCCTCTTTGTCTCTCCCCTAGATGGTCCATGCCCATGAGTCCCAACCGACCGACCAAACGTGGGCTCAGCGTGAATTCCTCCTGCCCAGTGAGTCCTGGGAGTTGCCTGGCTTCACCCCACAAAGCTACCACCATCTGGCCCTGAAGCCACCACCCCGCACAAAATCTAAGTTCAAGGTGCACCAGCAAGTCCTCTACCCTTGCAAGGATACGAGCCAGCACACCTGGGGCTTCCACACGTGGCTCGATGTGGGGCGTTTGCCCCCCACCTTTCCCACCCGGCCAGACAAGCCCTATGATAGCAATGTCTGGCGCTGGCTGACCAACCCCAACGCCCACCGTTGCCCCCCAGCAGAACCCCCCGTCCCCCCTCCCTCCCTGATGGGCCCAAACAACTTTCTGGCCTTCATCAAATGTACTCCGATCTTCTTGGACACGAAAAGGAAGAACCAGGTCATTTGTAGGACAATGAAGGAGCTCAAAGAGATGGAGAAACTCAAGCTGAGGAGTGAAGCAAGGGCACCACCCCTTGATACCAATGGCAACATCCTGCCCCCAAAGAACTTCAAGAAGTAAGAGGAGCCCTTCCTTAGGGAGCTCACCCAGCTCACCCGTGTTTATCCGACCCCTCTCCGTCCTGGTTTCTCTCTATCCTGTGGGCTCTTCCCACCTTCCTGTCACCTGAAACCAAACTCCTCTGTACCTAGCTCTCGTGAGCAGGGCTGGAGACAAGGTAAGACCCGGCAAGCTGGGCTTCATTAGGTAAGCGAAGTTGTGTGTATACAACTGGACCTAGCACCTCTGAGGCGTTGGGAAGACAGAAATCGGCAGTCAGTCCCTGATCTCCAGGAGCTCTCGAGAGGCCTGCATGCGTGATCAGCACGAAAGCACAAACAAGTGCCGGAGAATGGGCGAAAAGGTGTCGACTGTGAGTGGGAATTGCTGAGAGCCGGAGCCAGAGGCCTGGGGTGAAGTCCAGACTGTGTTACTTGGGCAAAGGGCATAGTTTTCCCAGACGTGTTTCCATCACTGATAACGTGGGCGTGGTGAAAACCAGGCCAACCTCCGCAGGTGAAGAGAAAGTGGATGCGCGAAGAGATGAAAGCATTACCTGCTCAAAAAATAGACGCAGTTACAGAAATCTAGAAAGGGGGAATGCTGGGAGCTGGAGCATTCTCCCAGGAAGTCTTTGTGAGGAATCTGGAGGAAGGCTGGGAGGAGAAAGCTCTCAGATGGTGCTGACTGGAAAAGGCAGGACTGAGGAAGGAACTGAGAACCCTCACCTCTCCCTCCTGCCCAGGGGGAGCCCCACGTGTGTCTCCACACCCTTTACAATCCAGCAGGCTCTGGGCCTGACTAGCTGAAAAACGGGAGAGCAGGAATGGTAGAATGTCTCAAACTCCAATCCCTGAGTTTGAGACAGCAACACCAGGAGCTGGAGGGAGGCCTATGGAGATTTTTAATCGCAAAAATATGTGATAAAAGTGGGCATGGTAAGTACCAGGCCGTGCTGGGGGTCCTGAGAGCTTATCCAGGACCTCAGCTTCTCTCTGCCGCCCTTGCATGAAAGTGACTGACCGCTAATATGTGCAAATGCTGGACATACAGAAGTGGGTAAGGCAGGCTGTGCCCCAGAAGAGGGTCAGGTGAAAGTGCTGGACCCTGTTCCAATCACCCTACCTGTATCATTTACTCTTTCCACTATCCTCTGGTTAGATTATCATCAACCATTTCACAGATGGGGCATCTGAAACACAAACAGGTCAAGGATCTTGCCTAAATTCTCACGGCCAGCCAGTGGCAGAGCTGAAAGTTGAACCCAAGGAGGAAAGCTCCAGAGAGCTATATTCTTAGCCACTATGTTTTACTTCCCCTCTTTCCTGAGTAGGGAATCAGACATGTCCACGGCTATTTCTAATATAATATGATGTTCTAGAAAGGAAGTATAAGAAGAACATAATCACCATAAAAGGAACTTAACACAGTACTTGACATACAGAGAAATGAGTAGTTGTGGAGACAGAAACAGGACCTTCTGGAGCCAAGAAGGCCTTCGGATCTACCTGGCTCCGTCACAGACTTGCACTGCAACCATGACTTTCTGAAATTCATCTGGACCTCGCTTTCCTCAAGTATGTATTGGAACTGTACCTGTTACTTTGCGGGGTAGTTAGACCATTAGAAGGCAAGGCGCCTGGCTTACAGAGAGGGCTCCTGAACAGTTGTGATGAGGACGGAGTCTCCACGGCAGGGAAGGGTCTTCCTTTGCTTGTTACTGCTGCAGGTCCCTTCCCCGGGACCAGGAGGGAGTGAAGCTTGCACTGGTGGAGGAGGTGTTGTTTGAGCTGGACCTTGCAGGACACATACAGAGTTCACCAGGTGGGAACAAGAAAGAGCAGCCAGAAGAAAGGCCAGCAGGGTTCTGATGAACAGCTCTCTGAAGGGCTAAAAGCAATTTTTCAAATGACTCTAAATGAACCAGAGTGCAGGTTCTGAGCATGAGGAACCCAGAGGACTTCAGACAGGTAAGAAAATGTTAAGCTTCAAGATGCACATCGTCTTGCTGAGGAATAGAACATTTATGGATAAGCCCTGCCACTTTTGATTCTGGTAGTATAAGAAACCAGGGCCTCTTAAAAAATGCTGGGAAAAAAGTTGCGATTTTGAGCTCACCTGGGAGAATCTAACTTACCTGACCCAGGGGATAACCTGGGCAGCAGGTATTTTAACAAATCTCCCCTGGGTGATTCCAATGGGCAGCCAGGCCTGAGAACCTCTGATGCCAACGAAAACCAGCCAGCGGGCTGTCTCTTGAACCAGAAGCCAAGCTGTCAAGCCAGAGGATTTTTGCCTCGATGCCACCATGTTTTAAGTCAATTTCCTAATGTTGCATCTAGTACTACAGGCTGTAGAAGAGGGAACCAACACCCCAGGTATCCGACGGCAGCGAGTGGGAGGGGCTCTGGGACACCCCACATTCACTGGTGATGAGAAGGAGAATTTGTGCTGAGTTCACACGTGGACGCACAGACAGTGTTAGCAGAGCAGGTGGGCTTGAAGAAGTTAGGATCTGCATAATGGTATTCTATGCACGACCTCGAAAGGACAAAAGACCGCCCCTCTGAATGACTTTACTTCATCCACCTACAGCTGACATAGACAGAGTGTACAGGCCACTTAGCATAAAGCAGTGCCCAGGAGGAGCTGTGGAAAGGCCCACAGCCAGAGGGCTCCAGGCTGGTGGAAGGCAGTTCCAGGCTTTCCCTTCTGCTTCCGCCCTGCCTGGATCTCTCCTCTGAACTGTCTCTGTTCTCTCCACGTCCCTTCCCCCAACAGGTACCGGCACTTTTCAGCTGGGGGAAGGTTTGAACCCCGAGGCTTCCAGCTCATGCCCAACCCACTTCCCAATGATTTAGCCAAGAGCTGGCCCTGCCCGAATCCTCTGCCTCATTACCAGGAGAAGGCGCAAAAGCTGGCACTCTTGCCCAGCGCGCCCCTGAGCCGGGACCTTGTGAACAACTACCAAAGCCTGTTGCAGGATCGGGTGGCCGTGCCGCTCTACTCTCTCTCCAAGGCAAAGTTTTTCATAAGGATGAGCAAGAGAAGACCCGGATACACCTAGCAGAGACGCCAGGCAGGTGGGGCCACAGAGGCCACACAGACCCCAGCTCCGTGGTGCTCAACCGACCGCCTGCCCCTTCAGCAAGAAGCTGTGGGGTGGCTGAAAGATGTGCAGAACAGAGCCTCACCATGCCCCCCAACCTCGAGCTACTTCTGTACCCCCGGTTCCTGGAGACATTCCTGAAACTAAACTTTTATCTGTCATCTGCGGGGGATTCTCGTAACAGGAGGGGAGACTGGGGTAGGGAGAGTGAGAAGTCTGGTTCCCAGAGGCAAAACGAGGAGTAGGGGGAGGAGAGGTGTGTGGCTGGTGGGGAGGGGGAGAAAGAGAAAGAGACCCTGTAAGAAACGTGATCAACGAGGAACTACCTCCATGTCTTCAATGTCTGTAACCCAAAGACATGGGCCAGAGGTACAGGCAGCTTCTCAAGCAGTAATAGCCTTGGCTCCGCCCCCTCCTGGACCATTTGATGTCTAGAGAGAGACTGGAACTGCCACTCTAAGGGGTGGCAGATCCCACTAGGGTTTGGGGAAGCAGTAGTCGGAGGAGAGCCAGGTAGGGCAACTCAGGTAGGTGAAAGGCTGACCAGGCTTCAGCGGAGGAACAAGAATAGACCAAAGTCAAGGTTGAAGGTAAAAGTCAGAACTGTCTCCCCAGAGACTGAGCCCATGCTGCCAGGGACCCCCAGATAGCTCAACTTTGGGGATGGGGTTGGAGGAAAGCTGCAGAGACAAGGAGCTAAAGTAGAGGTAGGCAAAGCACATTGGTCAGAAGGTGCTGACCCCTCTGGGGAGGAGATCCGGGGGAGCAGGGCCTGGCAGAGGGAGTGACTGACAGGAAGCCACCTCACCTCCTCCTACCCTGTCACACCGCCAAGTGGGTGGTCTTCCCCTAGTGGGCTTCTCTTAGCCTTCTGCCCTCTGCCCTCTCTAGCTACTCTTCTCAAGCCCTGCAGGTGCCTGGGCATCAAGACCCAGCAGGGTTCATTCAACCATAAGCAGCTGTATTACCTTTACACAAGTCATTGTCTGTTCAGACTTTCCCTTCTCTCGTCTTCAAAAAGAATAAAGTAAGCCCAGCCCCCACACAGTGTCTGGCATGTGTCAGTCCTCCATATTTAACAAAAATAATGAGTCAGTGGAATATTACTCAGTCATGATAAAGAGTGCACACTGCTTCATGCTACCACAGGAATGAATCTTGAACACACAATGCTGAGGGAAAGGAGCCAGACATCTCTGATTCCACTGATGCAAAATATCTCCAACAGGCAAATCCACAGAAGTACAAAATACACTGGTAGTTGCCAGGTGCCAGGGACAGGGAGGGTGGGGACTGACAGCTTAAAGGGGGTAGGGTTTTCTTTGGGGTGATGAAAATATTTTGGAGCTGCATAGAAAGGGGTCAAGTAAAACATCTGAATTGTTTACTTCAAAGTGGTAAATTTTCTGTTACATGAATTTTCTCTTAAAAACCATGGGCACTCCCTGGTGATGCAAGGAGTTTAAGTGTAGCACTATGAAGCTACCTGTAGACACGAAGGATCTTGATCCTCAGCCAGGGAGCTTTCCCACATGGCTCAGCAGACCTCTCCTGCCTCGTCTGTTACTCCCCTCAGCAGTCATTTTAGCATCTGCCTGTTCTGTTCCCCACTCTGTCTCTGGTGTATACTCTCACCCCTGCATCTCTAGCCTGTACCCCAGTTCCATAAATAAATAATTTTTTAAACATCATGATAATAAAGTCATAAGTAGATGGTTTCCAAATTCCCTTCTATTCTGCAATTCTGTTAAACAGTCTTCCTTGCCCTCTCCTGTGGTATGTGTGTGCGTGTGTTGGGGGGTGAGGTTGCGGACAGGGAGGCAGGGCTGAGGGCAAAGGGGCATTTCCTGAGTGTGGGAGCGGTGCTAGGGCCCTGGCATGGCCCCGTCTTCCCCCTGTGGGGTAAGGGTGGTTGGAAAGCAGGAGATGTCTTTACCTAGGACATAGCTGCTCAGAGGTGGGCAACACATTAGGAAACAAGTTGAGTCTCCTCAGTGTTCTTACAGGTAAACTGAGACCGGGGGGGGGGCTTTGTTGACAGCCAAAGGGTCAGGCTGTCTCCCCACCCCCCCTTTACAGGTAGAATGGGAGGTACCAGCTGAGAGCTCTGTGGGCTGTTGTTATGGTCCTCAGGCTACTGCAGGAAGCCCAGCTTGGGGCAGAGGAAGGGCGATGGGATTCCTCAGAGAGAGCGTCTGCTCTATGGCCCAAAGTGAGGGGAGCAGGGAGGCAAATTGCGCTGACACAGACCCCTGCCTGGCGAGACCAGGCCACGAGGCTCTGGCTTCGCCCCAGGAGTCCCACTTCGGGCTCTGCAGTCCCAGCACCCCTCTTCTCTGCGGCCAGGGAATCTAACACGCTGCTGGGCACCTCTGCACCTCTGGCCACCCAGAGGTGCGGGAAGGAGCCTCTTGCAATTCCTCGATCCCAGCAGATGGAGCAACTGTGGGGCTTGGCCGTGACCTGTGTCTGGGGACTCTTCTAAGCCGATGCTCTGGCGTGAGCCCTCAGCGTGGGCACCCACACACTCACACACTGATGAATGTGGGGTTCTCGGAAGCCTTTGGTTGGAGGAGTGGGGACTCCTGTCTCTTGGTCCTGCCTTAAAGACCTACTCTCTCACCATGATTGTTAAAAGGGGATCTGAGAGGGAGGCAGAGACAGATGCCTTCCCTTCTACCCACCTCCTGCCCCCCACCCCCTGGCCTCCCCAATCCTCCCTGCACCCACTCCCCACAGACCCAGCACATGGAGCTCCAGACCCATCAGCATGCAAAGACCCCTGCTTCATGGACACTGGTCAGTGTGGTTGCAAGAGGCCTTCAGTCACTTCTGGGCCAACACCTCCCCTCCCACAAGCACCCTGTCCCTATGCCCAGTCTTTGGTTCAGGATCTGGCTTGCTGGAGCAGTTCAGAGTTGCTGGGCCTGACGAACAGTGGGGGGTTGGTCAGTGAGTACAGGAAGCTGTGGGGGCAGACTCTAGTCTCTCCCCTTCCCCCCAGCACACACACAGGGAAGATCAGGCCAGTCACATAGCCAGTCATGAGCGTCAGTTTTCCTCTGGGGGTCTGCCAAGGTTGTCCACCTAACTGCCGTGCCCCCCATCCCCTTCTGCTGATCCCTGAGAAGGCAAATCAGAGCCAACATCCTCTCCTAGGTGGCCTCAAACTCACCTCGCACTCAGCCCAGGGAGCTGTGCTTATGGTTCCTACCCACTGCTGACTCACTTGCTCCAAGTCCTTTGTCTCTGTGCTCTATTCCTCTGAGTCCTCCACTGGGTCCTGCTGTCCACTGAGTCACACTTGCTTATTCTGGGGCTACTCACATAGTTGCCTTTTTCTGTTCTTAAATATTTATTTATTTATGCATACAAGAATTGGGGTAAAAGCCAAAGGTGTGATATGGTGGTGTGTGGGGGGGGGTCACCAGAGACAGAGTGGGGAGCAGAACAGGCTGACTGACTGAAACACACTGCTGAGGGGAGCAGCGGGTGAGACAGGAGAGGTCTGCTGAGTCATGTGGGTCAGCTTTCTGGCCAGAGATCTAGCTCATGCTGCAGTGACTGTGGCGAGCTTCATAGTATTATGTTTTAACCTCTTGCAGATTTTCTAAGGAGGGCCCCGGAATATCAGATTTTCTAACGGTACCTGCTGGATCAAGGTTGGGGTACAGAGCCCCAGGGATGAGGGGTACTGACATAAATGCCACATGGGTACTGGGGAGAAGCAAGGGGCCTGAGTTACTGCCTCTGGCATCAGCTGGATTCTGCAACTGAAAATATCAGGCAAGGTACTCAACTGGCTATTTTAGTGTCTTGTCACCTGAGTAGTCAGGACACACATGTTATTTTTCTCCTGGATCCTTTGGAGCCTAGCCTAGCAATTCATCAACAAATTTTGGGGAGAAAAGTTACCCTGAACTCATAAAGCCTAGGATCGAGCAAGAAGCCAAGGATTTAGTAAGAAGATGGACAAATAAACCATAATAACATAGGGTGAGAAAAGAGTCAAGAGATACTTGATCTAGTAGGACTATCAGCACAAAGAGGAATGGCATTTAAATTCAGGTATACGTGTATACCGTTCCCAAATAACAGTAAACATTTACTCAGTACTTACTATGTGTCAGGAAATGTTTGGAGAGTTTTTCATGAATCAACCTATTAATTCTCGCAACAAACTGAGCTAAGTCCCATGATGACTTTCTGAGATGAAAGTGCGATGAGTAAACTGAGTTCTTGACTGTTTGTATTTTGCTTTTCATTTTAACTTCATGGCAACTCTACAAATTACATATTCTTTTAACTTTATAGATAAAGAAATAGATCCCAGTAGATTAAGTACTTCACCCAAAGTTCACCAGCTAGTAATGACCGAGTTGGAATACTTGACTGGGCAGGTCTGAGTTCAACAGTCTGTGCTTAGTCTGCTTTCATCAACACAGACAGACACTTGACCTTTGGGGCCTTGGATTTGCCATCCATAAAACAGAAGAAAATCACCCTCATCTAAAATATAGCAGCTTTCCTAGTCTGATATTTGAAAGCCTACACTTTTGGGGTAGAGATGGGGATGATAAATTTCAAAACTGGCGCAAAGTTTCCCAGACCCTGGCTGGAAAGGAAAATGATGGAAAACAGTTTCATTCCTGTCTTCAGAGATCTGACAGGGCCAGAGAAGAAAGCCTGAAATAGAACTGGCTGCCCTTAACCTTGCAGGGACCTCAGGGAGCAGTTTATCTAGCTCTGGATAACCCATTCTATGAAGAATATTCTGGGAATTTCCTTATGTGGCAGGGCATTTGACTGGATGACTTCACTGGGTCAAGTGAGTTCTCTTCCCCTTCCTTACCACCAGAGATAAGATTGGCACTATTTAAAGTACCAATTTAAAGAATTTCCTGAGTGTCTCAGGGGGGTGCTGGTGCTCTGGGAATCATCCTTTCTTCCCACTGTGGATTAGAAATGAC
>NW_004567135.1:11035479-11038306 GCF_000260355.1 Condylura cristata | reverse complement strand
ATACCCTAGATCTTGTATGCATAAATAAATACATCTCAAAAAAAAAACTGATTAAAAAAAAATGTCAGTGGATCCTCTTCCACCTCTATCCCAGGCAGATATATGGTAGTAATAGAGGTTAAAGCATAGAGTGAGCTGGAATATTCCACTAAACCAAATCTAAATGAAGCCAGGATTTGCACAAGACAGTTTGATAAATGGAGTCATGCTGCTTTTTGGTTTTCATTTAAATTTTGTCTCCATCAGTATCCTCCTTTTAGCATAATGGAAACCAAGCAGGAATTGGGAGATACAACAGAAGGGCTTGATTCCTGATGCTGCCATAGGGTAAGTGAAGCTTGGGAGAGCTTCCCAAGTCTTAGTGCCTAGTTTCTTGGTGCTGCCATCACAAAGTACCACCTACTGGGTGGCTTAAACAATAGAAATGTATTGTCTCGCAGCTTTAGAGTTTAAAAGCTCAACATCAAGGCGTCAGAACCTTCTGAGGGCCAAGGAAGATCTTTTCTGACTCTCCTAGTTCTGCTGGTTTGTTGGCATCTTTGGCACACCTTGACTTTCAGATGCATTATCCCAGCCTCAGCCTTTGTTTGCATCTCATTCTCCTGCATGTATCTCAATGTCCAAATCACCTTCTTAAATGAGCACACATATCAGGGCCCTCCATGGTGGCACAACGGGTGAGGACGCAGCACTGCAAGCTAGAGGCAACCGCTTCAGTGTGAGTTCAACTCCTGGCCCAGGAGCTGACCCACATGGCCCAGCAGACCTCTTCTATCTCGCTCGGTGCTCCCCTCAGCAGGGTACTACCTTGATCTGCCTGTTCTGCTCCCCACTCTGTCTCTGGTGAATCCTCTCACTGCCCCTGCACCTCTGGCCTATACCCCAGTTCTGTATGCATAAATAAATAAATCTTTAAAAAATAATAAGCACATATGTTGATTAGATTCCACCCTACAACCTCATCATAAATTGGTTGTCACTGTAAAGATTTTCAAACTGAGGCATGGAGTGTTAGGAGCTTAATGCACGAAACTGGAGGACTCAATTCAACCCATAACACTTAATTCCCTCATCTGTGACTGGAGACCATAATATAATTCGTCCTCATGCAATTATAGTGCCAACGAGAACTGGCCCATAGAAGGCCAGTGGCTATCTGGTTTATCCGAATGTCCATGTGCCTTAGTGCTGTCTGGACCAGGCTGCACCCCTAGGGAGCAGAGCTCAGTTGGGGTACTCAGCCTGTGAGTGTTCAACACACAGAAGCAGGTGCTTCATCAATGCATCTGACCGATGGCGAAGATGAAAGGGTAGTAAGAAAAATCTAATGGCAGATGAGGCAGGGCTATGAAAGTCTGATACCCCAGGTTGGAGAGGAGGTGAAGCCTGAGGAAACCCCATATATTGCTGATGGAAAGCAAAGTATAAATATTTTGGAGGGAGGAAATAGCCTAAATTTCCTAAATGCGTATAGTCATATGGTACAATCTAACTATGGAGCAGGAATAACTATAGAGCAGTTAAATATGAACTAGAACCATGCATATCTCGTGGATAGATCTCACCAATAAAATGCTGGGCAAAAAGAGTAAGATGCAGAAGCATATAGAAAGTATATCAGGCAGGACTCCAGAAATGGACACGCATAGAGAAAATAAACATAAATACAGCATGACAGATTCAGGAGGGGTGTTATCTGGGGAGAAAGAGAGTACACAGGGAGCTTCAACTATATTCGTAACAGTTTATTTTTTAAATTAGGTAAGTCATGGGTATTGGTTATTCTTGATCACTTTCTGTATGCTTGGTTTATACATCTGAAGTCTCAAGAAGCCTTAGAGAAAACTGGGGTCCCTCCTGGGACTCAGAACCCAGAGCACGTTCCTGAAGATTCATATCAGTCACACTAACAGGCAGAGACGCAGAAAGATGAAGCCCTTCCTGTCACAGGGAAGCCGGCAGGCCTTGGCTACAGAGAACCCGAGGCGGTGGAGTCAGGGAGGGATCAGAGCACAGCCCCCACACACCCCACACACAGTCGGCCGCCCCCACATGCTGACACAGCTTCTGTCCAAATAACCTGGCACACGGCGACCTGACAGTTCACAGCGCTGTTACCTGCACCTACTAGCTGTGAGTGCACACACACACACACACACACACGCACACACGCACACACACGCCCTGACCAGGAGTCCAGAGTTGGAGCCGCAGAGCCCGCCAGCTGCAGGCCAGCCCTCCCTCTCTTCCAGCGCTGGGTTTTTCCAGCGGAGCCTCACTCCCTCTACTGCAATCTCTGGAAATTGGTGCCTGACGCTGCTGCTCCTGCACGTTATTTATTTCCTCTTTTCCTCCCGCTGAGACCCTCCAGCCTAGAGAGCGAGCGGCTGCAGGAAGCGGCAGGGACACACGGCAGCAGAGACACACGGCAGCAGAGAGGGCAGGCGGCAGGCAGCCCACTCAGAAGCCCCCTCCCCGAACATCCAGATCATCAAGTCCCCCCAGGAGCCATGAGCACCGGGCAGGAGGCCAGGAGAGAGGCGGGAGTCTCCAGGAGGAGGGGACAGGAGGCAGAGCTGCGGGACCGAGCTCACCTGAGCCAGCAGCGTCGGCTCAAGCAGGCCACCCAGTTCCTGCACAAGGACTCAGCTGACCTGCTCCCCCTGGACAGCCTCAAGAGGCTCGGCACCTCCAAGGACTTGGTGAGGCAGGCCTCTCCCTCCCCACCCCCCAAGCCTCCCCAATCCTTTCTCTGCACCCCATCTCCTGAGGAAGGGGCAGTAAAGTGCAGACCCTAACCCTGCAGAACCCCCCCAGCTGCTAGGGG
>NW_004567135.1:11004446-11034995 GCF_000260355.1 Condylura cristata | reverse complement strand
CCCCTCCCTTCCATCCCAGTTCAGCAGCTTTGGCCCCCAGCTGGCATGGGGGGGTGGGGCTGACTAGAAGGAGGTGAGTGGGTGGGGGACTGGCTTTGACCCTCTGAGAGACAGAGTGTAGGCTTGGTAGTCACTTCCCTTGGGTTGGGATCCTGGCTCCGCCAATTACTAGCTCAGGTGAGTTACTTTATGCTTCTGAGGCTCAGTTTCTTCCTCTGTTAAATGAATAGCACCAACCTCCCCGGTGATATGGGAGTTGTCTGGGCTGATCCCCATAAAGGACTCAGAACAGCACCTGGGGGGGGAGAGAGCACTATGTAAACGCTAAGGGCTCTTCCTCTGGCTACAAATTCATTTTGTGTGGGAGAAAGAGCAAACTCTGGAGGCTCCAGAGAATACAGTGATGAAACTGGCCTCTGCGGCAGAGGCAAAAAGACAGCTTTTGTGGAAAGGCCTGGGGACAGCAGTCGGAGTTTCTGAGAGGAAGCTGGGGCACTCCTACAACCCCCTCCCCAGGGCCCCCAAATGTCTAACCCCCACCCCCAGGAATCCAGCCCTTAGGCCCAGCAATTCCCTAGTCAGCACCCCCAAAGAAGTGTTGTCAGAGGAGACATCAGCTTAGGGAACTGCCAGGGACTTGCTTCTGCTTCACTCTCAAGAAGCAGGGAAGCTAGGGCGGAGGTGGTCCTTTGGCTCCCAGGGGCCAGGACCCCGGGCAACCATCCTCCATCTGCTTGTTCCTAGAGAAGATGCTCTATGAGTGCTGCCTTCCCACAAGGGCAGATCCAACTTTCGATTTACCCCCCAACTTTCTATCTTTAAAAAAAAAGATTTATTTATATATGCATACAAGAACCAGAGTATAGGCCAGAGGTGCAGGGGGCAGGGTATGTGTGTGAGAGGATTCACCTGAGGGGAGCAGCAGTCAGGACAGGAGAGGTCCGCTGCGCCATGTGGGTCAGCTCCCTGACCAGGGATTGAACTCTTGCTGCGGCGGCTGTGGACAGCTTCACAGTGCTGCCCTTCAACCTCTTGCCCCAGGGGGGCGGCCCAGGATCCAACTTTCTGGTTAGAGTCCTGGGCGCTTTTCACCTCTCGCCTTTGCCTCAGGCCTGCCTGAGCTGATCTCCAGCAGTTACCTGTGTGGCTTAGGGAGTGAAGAGTAACAGGTCGGGAGCACCCATTGCTCCTGCAAACTGCACATTGGATGGAGGGGGGGGGGCGCTAAAGCCAGGGAAAGGAGGGAGAGGCAGGGGACCTCAGGGCGCTCTTGCCAGCTTGCTGACTTTTCCCAGAGCCTGATCGCCTGCTGGCAGCCTTGCTGGCAGGCAGCGGCCTCCAGGGCCTCGTTAAGCCATGGGTAGAAAAACAATCCCAGGCTCTGGAGGGGAGAAGGCAGGGGGAGAAGTGCGTGTAGAGCCTGGAGGGCCAGAGTCTGTTTTGTCCCAACTTCTAGGACTGGCTGCAAGAAAGGAAGGCGGGAGGCAGAAAGGCTGAGCAAGCAGTTTTTTGCTCCTGGACAGCAGCTGAGACGGAGCCCCTAGATTGGGGTCCGCAGCTACTGCCATCCCTATGGGGGTAAGGGTCTCTTAAATAGATTCTAAACTCATATTCCAAAAGGGTGACTCATCGCTGTGTCCCTTGATATAAGGCCCAGTTTGTGATCCCCTTCCTCTAGTCCCATCCCAGAAGCAAGGCCCGTTAATTGGATGCAAGGCCCAGTTTATTATTGCCCTTATCCAGTCCCTCAGTAAATCTCTGCAGTTGGTCACTCCCAACAGAGTCATTTTTATGCAAGCACTCATTGAGTACCTACTGTATGCTGAGCAAAGTCCAAGGACATAAAGATGAATGAGACCTGACCTCAACAGTTCTCTAGGCAAAGAGGGGGGAAATCCACAGTATCTGAGAAGCTTGACAAAGCCCCTGCTTGGTGTGTGAATGAAGAGTACAAAGTAGTCAGTGAGGGCTTCCTGGAGGAGGTAAGCCCTGCATCAACTGTAAGATACACACGAGATCCCAGGCTTAAGATCACAACCACTCTCCCGAACAAAGTGTTGAGCCTGGCCTAGAGAGGAGTGAGAAGGAGGAATTTCAGGAAGGGGGTGAGCAGGAGCAGAGGCAAGGACAGGAGACAGAGCCCAGCAGAGCAGCAGCAGGGGACAGGGCCAGATGAGCAGAGTGGGGAGAGAGAAGGCTGAAGACGGAGGTGGTGGTCACCTAAAAATACCTGGGCGCTACCATCTACGCCGGGAGACGGGTGAGGGTTCTGACTGCTTGTAAGCAGCAGAGTAACGTGGCCAGTCTGATGTTTTACGCTGGTGCTTCCTGAACTTGAATGGGCCTGAGTCATCAGGGGAGCTGGATTCAGTAGGTTGCAAGTCTGTGTTTCGAACAGGCTGCCAAGGAACATGCAAGCTGCTGGTGTGACACTTGGGGCGTGTTTCAGGTGGCCGCTGGCTCCCAGGGCGTGCCTGGGAGGCATGGGTACTGCCGCCTGGTTCTTGGGGACACAGGGCGGATTCCAGTGCCTGGGGAGAGCTACGGAAGCCTGGAACCAAGGTGTAGTGGAAAGGAGGCCGTGACCTGGATGGCTGGTGCCTGCTGGTGGTGGCTGAGGGGCTTCCTGGTGGAGGCAGGAGTGGGGCTGTGGCCTCTGGGCTGGGGCAACCCCCCCCCCCATGGGAGCCATGAAGCATATGCATATGGAGACTTCCATCAAACAAGTCTTTCCAGGTCTCCCCAAATCTGGCTCTAGTGGTGGCTAGTCCAGAGGTGGGCCTGAGTCCAAAATCACAACACAGGAGGAAGCATTAACAGGAGGCCTGAGAGCTGCTGCCCATAAAGGCAAATCAGAGATGTTCATCTACAAATGAAGCGCTCAAATCCTCCCCCGCACAAGGCAGGATCTCCTTAAATAGCAGCCAAGTCAGGGGAGCCAAGGATTTATTAGGAGGTCAAGCTAAAGCAAATGTATGATGAATTTTAGGTTCTATTTGTTTAGATCTATGAATATAAAACTCTCACAGTAAAAGGAGAGATGTGCTATACATTCAGAGGGCACAGGTGGCAGGTAGGACGAGTGGACGGGTGGTCACAGGAGCCAGGCGGCGTCGGGTGGTCACAGGCGCCCGAGCTTTGAAGATCCTGATTTCCTCTTTCTCTATTTTTTCAACTTTGACTTCTCCTCATGAAACCATCTACCTTGGGATCTGTGACCCACTGAAGGATGAAGTCAAGGAGGGAGGGTGAGAACAGGGAGGAATATAAGACAAAGTGCTGTCGACCTGACAGAACATTTTTCTCCAACATAGTATCATGCCCGACCAGTGCCCCCAGCCGGCAGACCCGGCCAGGCTGGAAGGGCCCTTCTCATCCTGTTGCCCTGCTGACCAATTTGGGGTTCCAGAAAAATAGCATTATTTGTGACCGCGCTAATGAGCTGCCTGGGTAAACTCCTACTCTTCCTTTTCCCTGAGACTGGGGTGGTCTTCGGGGAAAATCTGGGACATTGACGGTGGGGGCTGGGCCGCCTGTACCCATCCACCTTGTTTTGTGATGGAGCCAGCAGCCGCACAGTGTGATCCAAAGACGCCTGCTGGAAGGAAACCAGAGTCGGCTGCAGGGCGAGACTCCCGTGGTGCAGGCGCTGATTCAGGGCCAGGAGGGCCGGGGGACGGCGGGCAAGGCCGAGATTCCAGCTCTTCTGGTCAACTGCATGGTGAGTGGCCTCCCGGGTCTCCCCAAGGCCCTGCTTGTCACTAGCTCACTGTACCTACTCGCCTTCCTGGCTGGGTCGGGAGGGCAGCAGGAGGGACAGCGTCTCTCGCAGCCCGCTTCTAAAAATGGGCGCCTCTCGCTTTAAGATTTATTTATACAGAACTAGGCTACAGGGTATAGGCCAGAGGTGCAGGGGTGGTGAGAGGAGTCCCCAGAGACAGAGTGGGGAGCAGAACAGGCAGACTGGTGAAGTAAATGGCTGAGGGGAGCAGGGGTGGGTCAGGAGAGGTCTGCCGCGCCACGCGGGTCAGCTCCCTGGCCGGGGATTGAACTTGTGCTGGAGCAGCCGCGGCCACCTTCCTAGTCCTGTGCTCTAACCCATCCCGCCGCCAGCAAGGGCCCACCTCTGGCTTCTGACGATCTTCCTCTGTGCAGTTCCCTCTGCCACCGCCTTTACCTCCAGTCCTGTACTGAAGCATAATGTTCTGAAGTAGGTAAATCCTCCTCAGTGCCCCGGCACACGAAGAGCGTACACACACGCAGGGCGTCATCCTCCCGGGTTGTGCTGAAGGTGGCGGCCCTGTCACCTTGTCATTTAACCGCCGACCCACCCTGAACTGTTCCTCATCAACGCTGAGGCTCTTCTGTCTTTCCCCAGTGTCCCCCTGCCTGCGCCCCATCATTCCATTTCTATATTCTATGACTTTTTTTTTAATTCTAAGACTTTAAAAGGCCTCAGGTGTTATTACTGTCTCCTTGAAGCCGTTTCTGATTCTGCTGATAGGAAGCAGCTTTTTTCTCCTCAACATCTAAGGCACTTTGCCCACAATCCTTTCACAGGTTTGAGCCATTAACCCTTCATAGGTTAAAACTTCTACTGTCCAGTGGTCACACTTCACCTCCCTTAGTCTCCCAAAGAACAGCAGTCACAGGGGTCTAGCCACAGACCCCTGGAGAGCAGGTGCTCAAGAAATGTCTGGGGTGAGAAAGCTCCAGGCAGAGCTAGCCAAGCGGATTCGCGACTCGTGATGTGGACGAGGCTTCCTCGGCCTCAGGAGACCGACCTGTTGACCCTCTCAGGGAGAGCCTGCTCTTCTCATCCCTCCTCCCGGCCTCACCAGACTTCCCCCAGCCTCCCCCACATTCCTGTAGCAAACATACCCCCATTTCTGGCCAGACTGTTCCCAAACAACTCGACTTCCTTGTTTTGCCGCAATGTAAGAGTTCTCCTGAAATCACTTTTAAAAACTCAGTCCTCAAAAACAAACAAAAAAATCACCTTTCCACCCCACCCCTTTATTTTTACTTATTTATATTTAAAAGAGCAGGTTTACCAGGGGAAGGGACCGAAGAGTAAGGGCATTTGCAGACACAGAAGTGGGCAGGAATTGCTGCCCGGAAGGGACAGGTTTGCTGAGAGGCCTCCCAGGGCTGGGAGCGGAGAGGGCGACCCCCCGACGACTCACGACTCCCTCTGCTCTCTGTCTCAGTGTCGGGACCAGGTGCTCAGGGTGGCGGTGGACACAGGCACCCAGCACAACCAGATCTCGGCGGGATGCCTCAGCCGCCTGGGGTGAGCGCGTGTGGCCCGAGTGGGAGGGGGTGGGGCTTCTCGTGGGGCGATGAAAATACTCTGCACCACGTAGACCGTGGTGATGATGGCCCGACTGCAAGTCCTCAAGGCCACTGAATTGTACATGGGCGAAGGTGACTTCCGGCCTATGAACGCTCTCAAGGAAGCCGTTGTTAAGAGAGTGGACGGGGGTGAGGGAAGACAGGATTTAGACCCCGTGGGGCCGAGGGTTGGACGGGAGCGCCAAATGTGGAGGGGAGTCCACAGCTATGAGCTGTGTACTGGGGTGAAGGGGGGTGTGGTGGCCTTAACCCCTGTTCCCCACAGGTTAGGGGAGCGGGGGCTGAAGGCCCCAGGGGACCTGGCACCTGTGCCCCCCACGCAGGTGGAGCAGCTGGAGCTGCAGCTGGGGCAGGAGACTGTGGCGTGCTCGGCCCAGGTGGTGGGTGAGTGCCCCTCGGCGGCCGCTCCTCGCCTCTTCTGCCTCCATTTCTGTCTTATTCTAGACCTGGGGCGGGTGGGCAGACTAGGCAGCGGGCGCAGCACGGGCGCTCCGGTCTCTTTTCTTCGCCCCTGCAGATGCTGAGAGTCCGGAATTCTGTCTTGGGCTTCAGACTCTGCTGTCGCTCAAGGTAAGGTGGCTACTATACTTGCACCCACACTTGGGGCCTGACCCAAAGGGCTGGGGAAAAGAGGCAGGAGGCGCAGGCGTGGAAGTGGGGCTCAGGGTCCCATGAGGCATGGAGATGAGACATGGAGATTTCGCCTGTGCTTTCACACAGCCTGCTAGCCCACCAGTGAAAAATAAGAGCTGGGTTCCTCCCCACGGGGCCAGGCGAATGGCAGCTGAAAGGCTGGCTGGGGGGAGCTGCGTGGAGGTGAGCCCACTTTCCCCTCTACCCCACAGTGCTGCATCGACCTGGACCGCCGAGTGCTGCGGCTGCAGGCCCCGTCCCCAGAGCTGCCCTTCCTGCCTTTGTACCAAGAGCCTGGCCAGTGACTGCTGTCCGGAGCGGTCCCCAGGGGAAGGACCTTGCCTTTGGGGAGAGCCCTGAGGGGCATGGGGGTGTGACTAGTGCCAGGTAGCTGGGGACTGTCTGTCCTGACCCTGCTGTCCCCTCTCCCTCAGTTGACCACATTCTTCGCTGCTTCTCTGCAACTGCCCAAAGCCCAAGAGCTTTCACAAGAGAGGCCAAAGTTCTCAGGGTTCTGGTTTCCCTGCTCTCCCACACTCCCCTCCCCAGAACAGCAGAGCCCAATCAGGGCTGTAGACAAGGGCATATGCAAAACGGGGTTCTAGGCTGGGCCCTGGGCTTGCCAGGAAGTGGCCTGAATCAAAGGCTGCAGCTGACTGCTGTTCTCTCCCTGTCCCCCAACTCCACCCCAGACAGCCCTGTGCCCACGTCTCACTTCACCTCCCAGGGCTCGCAACTAGACTGCCACCGCTCGCCACCTGGGGTCCTGGCCTCCTGGTGCCTGCCTTTCCCAAGGTGCCCAGCCCCCCACCCGAGTAGACATGAATTCAACCCACCTAGGAAGGTGAGTTGGCGGAGGACTGGCGAGCCCCCCAGTCCGGGAGCTCCTTCATGCATTCCCTTTTCTGGGGCTGCAAACCTCTGAAATGAGTTATTCCGTGATGACCCCACACAAACCTCAGCTAGCTCATTGCTGGTCCAGATTATTTACCCTCTTTATCTGTTCTTTCACCCCTGGGTCCCTTGATTTTGGGGTGTGTGCGGAAGGGTTCCGGGGAGAACTGACTCGAGGACAGTGGGGTTGTCAGAACACAGACTGGATTAAGCAGTATTCCTCCTTATTTCTGGAACTTCCACCTCACCAGACCCTTATCTCTGGGCCTCGGAGTTTGAGCTCCTCTTGTATTGGAACCGGTGGTTTTCTATCCTCCTCCAGGCTCCGTGCCAAAGCACACAAGGAATAGTGTTTGCCTTCATGGTAAAAAAGGGAATCGAACCTTAAGGAGCCAGATTCCCTGAGTGTCTTTCTGGCCAGTTTCTCTCTCGAGTCACGCACAGATCAAGGGTAGAAGAAGCCGGCTGAGTAACTAACCTGAACTTGGGCAGCAGACCAAGCTGTGAGCCTGGAGTAGATCAGAGAACTAGGAGCAGGGCCCGCTCTCGTTGTCGGGCCTTTCCCAGCTCACGCCCCCGCCCTCGCAGGGAAGGAGGGGCTCCCTGTCACTCTGGCCCCACACTGCCGTGCTCTTGACCTCTGCTTTCCTGGGCCCCACCCTGTCCTCTCCCTCCCGCCTGTGTAGCTTCGGTAACTGCAGACCCCAGGCCCAGGGCGGGCCTCAGCTCAGCTGTTCTCCATTTGAATAAACACCTATTTCTCTATACTGAGTTCCACTGTCTGGCTTCCCACTTATCAGGAGTTGAAGATCACTCTGCCCTGATAGGCACTGTGAATAGAGACCCTCCCACATCAGGCTTACTGACAGTAGTGGCTTTCAAATGCCTTCCGGCAGTGCTTAACAGCAGGAAATAGGAGTTTACATTGTATGTCCTGTGCAAACATACACAGCAACACCCAGCAGTGCTTCCCTACGCTGTGAGCAACTCTCTGGCGTCTTCCAGTCTACTTTATTCTTTTCTATACCATTTATTGAAAAAGATGTTGATCACCATCCACCAAAGGACTGCAACCTATAATTTGAAAGACACTGATTCAGGGCACACAGTCAAGAGCAGAAGGTATAAAAGTGGTCTCAGATCTGATCTGATGTTGTGGTCTGGCTCATAAACCTGCATCAGATTTTAAACGTTTCCTGCCTTACAATGAGGTGATTTTAGGGGAGGGGGCGGGAGGAGGAGTGGGAGCAAGGCCCACGAAGCGGCAGAACATGGCAAATGAGAACGTGCTGAGCTTGTGCTTTGCAAATCATCTTGGGGTTGCTGGGAACACAGGAAGACCAGGCAGTAAACTGCTCTGAAAACTCCCTCCGAACCAAAGCTAATCGTTGGTCATTCCAGTCACAGCTACTGATGTGGCTGACTTCTGTGCCACAGCAGATGGACCTTGGGGTGGGGTGGGGCCCTTACCTCACAGTGCCGGCAGCACCAAAGCCTTGTCTCCTGGGGGTGTCAGGGCCCCCCTCAAGATCTGTATCCTCTCCTCACAAACAAGTCTGCTTTCCGGGGAGTGAGAGTGGGAGTTCTGGGTGTCGGAAAGTACCAGACGATGTGGAACAAGGTCGGGGCCCTTCCACCTGATGTGGTGGGTGAGGTACACACGGAAATGGGTAGAGGGCCAAGCTGTCTTGTCTCTACCAAAAAGCCACGAGGTTACAGCTGACAGTTCTGGAGGCGACCCCAGGGTCACTGCCATCCTGCCACGCTCCTCTGTCACGCAGAGTCCCTATCTGGCCAATAACATGATACCTCGGGGGTGGGGGGGTTTCGGAGGAATTTGCTTCAGCTAATCCCAGCTAGGTGGGATCCTGGGGGCTTGTGGGAGCACACTGTTCTAGCTGGTCCGGATGGTAGAGGGTTCGGTGAAGCAGGGTGCGTGCAGCCGGGAGGTCGTCAGGATCTGAGGGCAAGAAAGGGGCTAGTGAGAGGCCCCGGGTTTCCTGGCACTGGGCTATCCAGGTGCCAGAGGCCTGCAGCCCTGTGGGCACTCACCCACGCCCAGCTCCTCCAGCAGGCTCTGGTACTCTGGCTCCGCCTCCAGGAGTTTGAGCAGGTTGGTGGACTCCATCCGCTCCAGCTGCACCTCCCAGTACACATAGATCTTCTGGTTGAACGTGACATACACGAGGCAGGGGCTGTTGCGGCCCTCTTTGCAGGCATACAGGCCTGGAGGCGTGGGTGGGGGGACAAAGGTCGAGGTGTTTCAGTCCCAGGGGTGGGAGGTCAGAACACAGAGTCAGCGATTCTGACCCTCCCACAGAAATAAGCAGAAAACTAAAGGCCCTCTTTTTATTTCTGCTCAGCTGGGAAATAAATAAAATAGTAAAATCTGAGCCCATCCCAGATAGGGAAGAATCATAATAACAAAAGCCAGCCAGAAGAGTAGAACAGGCTGACCCACTGAAATACACTGCTGAGGGGAGCAGCGGGAGGTCAGGAGCGGTCTGCTGAGCCACGTGGGTCAGCTCCCTGGCCGGGGATAGAAATCGCTGCAGATATCTTCATAGTGCTGAGACTTAATCCCTGTGCCACCAGGGAAGCCCATAAAAGTAAACTTAAAGTTCAGATGGAGACAGCTCACTTTTACTTCTTTTTTAAGATATAATAATGGCAATCCAGTCCCCACCCATGATCCCATAATGAAGAGCTAGAGAACTCATTGGCGTATGGAGACTCCCGTGAGGGCCGCCAGAGCGGCAATGAGAGGCAGATGAGGTCAGAGGGCGGGACAGGGCCCCACCTGCACAGAAGGCGCGAATATTCTCATCCACTTGGAAGCGGACGACCGTGCGGTTGTGGTCGATGATGTACGTCTGTCCGTCCCAAGCACAGGCCACTACCTCCTCATGCCCGTTACCCTGAAAAAGGGCAGAGAGGATGCAGGGGAGCAAGATCTAGGACCAGCGGTGGATTTGGCTCTGGGAGCCAAGCAGCCGGCCAGGAAAGAAAACCACCATGTGTTTCTTATCAAACTTCTCCCCCACACCAGGCACCAATGGAGGGAGACAAACGAGCGACCTCACTAATGCTCACAACAGCCCCCGAAGCAGAAAACATCACTCCCAGTTTTATACCGAGGAAAGTACAGCTCAGGGAAACAAAGTCACTCTCCAGGACACTCAGCAGGGAGGCTGCAGGAGCAGGACTCGGCCCTGGCCTGGACGGCAGAGCGCGCTGGCTCTGCACAGCGCACCCAGGGGCCCAGCCTTGGTAAAGGCAGACCAGATAACGACGTGGGCGGTGGGACTTGGAGCCCCTTCTGGATCCTAAAGCGACTGGTTTCTCTGCGGAGGGCTGCCTGCTGCCGTAAGGTGCCAGAATGAGAGGTTTCTCAGCAGAGGGCGGTGGTAAGCCCCAGTAAGCCCCAGGGAGTCAGGGGTGACAATCTCACTTCAGGTAGAATTAGACTAGTCAAGGAGACTTCGGGCAGAGGCAGAGGGGAGGGAGAAGGGTCTGACTTAAAGCTCTTATCTCTGTGTGAAGATAAGAACACGCCCCCACCCCCAGGCTTTCCACCCACCGTGACATCCAGTTTCTCTAGGGCGAAAAGTTGGTGATCCACCTGCACCGACCACAGCAGCTTGTCTGCGTCCTCCATCAGCTTGAGTGTCCCTGCAGGTGCAGACGCAGGTGGGGCAGCTGGGCAGGACCCCCGAACGAGCCCCATGGGCACACAATCTCCCTCCAGGGATGGCCCAGGGATGACCTGGGGTACTCACCATCCAGGGTGCAGAGGGCAAAGAGGCCGGAGCCACCCCGGTCGGCGCTCTGGCCTGTGGAGGGACAGAAGGACCAGCAGGAGACACTGAAGGGGAGCTGAGATTAGGGCATGAGGGGGTGGCCAAGGGCAGGACCCTGCGCCCCTCTCCCATGAATGCACGTCAGCCCTCAGCTCCCTCTCAGGCCGCCCCACCTTCGCCTCGTTTGATGTTGCCCACGAGGTGAGTGGAGACATTCTTGTTGTGGATGCGGCCGGAGGTCTGGTGCAGCACGACGTCTCGGGCAGCTGGGCCCTCCCTGCAGCAGGAGGGTCAAGCGGGGACACAGGGACTCAGTCCCCGGGAATTTCGCAGGCCCATCTATAAGAGTTTCCAAGGTGTGAACCAGCTTGGAAACCTATTGCCGCCCCTGTCCAGCCCACGGAGCAAACAAGAAAGAGGAAGGAACTGCCCATTAGAATCTGGGAACCTCTTCCAGATGCTACAAGGTGAAAGCCCAGGGTTCCCCAAATCATCTTTCATAGGACAAAGATTGTGCCTGGACCCAGCCACAACGTTGCCAGCCACAAGTCCATTCACAGCTTTGTGTATCTCGCTTCCATGCACCCACACCATCCACAGGCTGCACCGCTTACCTACTGCCCTCTGGGGTATCCTCAGAGGTAGGGGGGTGCCCAGGGTCCTTGTTCCAGGTACACAGTAAGATTGCGTATGCACAGCCTGGCTGAGATACCATCAGTTCAGGAACACCCAGGGGCCCTGGAGTCACTGACAGACTGTCCACCTACACCAGAAAAGGGTGCTTTAAACAGTGGGGTTCTTCAGAGAACAAGGGAGACTTGGGGTCTTCCAGGTTTTGAAGGTAGAGGTCACAGGGCTCTTGCCTGGTGCCACCCTCTCGACAGAGACCATCAGCTTCCGCCTGAGCATGCCATGACTGAGGTCCCTACCCCAACACAGACGCCATCCCCTACACCTGAGATGAGCCACCTCACTAATGCTCACCACAGCCCCCTGAAGCAGAAAACATCAGCCCCAGTTTTATACCAGGGAAAGTGCAGCTCAGGGAAACAAAGTCACACCCAAGGACACTCAGCGGGGAGGCTGCAGGAGCAGGACTCACCCCAGGCCCGTCCTGGCTGACGCCAGAGCTTTGGGCCGCGCAGAGTGCACAGTGGCTCTGCACAGCAGACCCAGGGCACCAGCCTTGGTAAAGGCAGACCAGTAACAGACGTGGGTGTTGGGGTGACTAACTCACTTCTAGGCCAGACAAGTGACTTGTTTCGCACCTTATTCGTAGCCCTGTTTTCTGCCCTCAGTGCCTGTTAGTGGCGCTCTCCCCCATGGCCTCAGTTCTCAAGGAGGCCACTGTTCCCTCCTCCCACCCTGCACCCTGGCCCGCAGCTTGCCCCTCGGGGGGCCTTTCTCCTGCTCCCCGCGCTCCCTGGGTCCACACTCGGCCTCTCACCTGGCCCTCCAGCATCCACTTCTTGAGAGAGACCAGCTGGCCTGTGGGGTGCTCTGTGCTCTCTCCCAGGTCTTCCCAGCGGAAAGCACGCACCACACGGTCTGTGTAACCCACCAGCAGCTCGCAGCGCCCGTCTCCATCTGTGGGTCCAGAAAACAAGGCGCGTATGGAGCCAAGTGAGGAACCCCACAGCCCTCCCCGTGCCTCTGCTAACTCCACCGGTCAGGCTTCTCTCTGGCCGACTTCCCCCCCGCTGTGCCCGACCTGCGGGTCCTTCCTTGTGCCTGCCACTCTCTCCCGGCATGCAGAGGCCGCAGGTGCCATCACTTCTCCCCTGTGCTACTTCTCACAGCTCCCCAAGACATCAGCTCCAATCCGTAGAGCACATCCCTTGCCACCTTCAATTCTGAGCAGGTGTCAGCTACTCCAAGGGCTTCCCTGCGGAGGCCACTGAGAACTGCTCCCCTGTCTAGACACCCTCCCCCCCATTTCTGTGACTGACTGTCCCCGGGGCACTTAGGCTTCTAAA
The DNA here is from genome assembly GCF_000260355.1 of Condylura cristata. Taxonomy (NCBI): domain Eukaryota; kingdom Metazoa; phylum Chordata; class Mammalia; order Eulipotyphla; family Talpidae; genus Condylura; species Condylura cristata. The sequence continues at coordinate 11,022,337 of NW_004567135.1, read as the reverse complement.
ACATCGCTTAATTTTCTTACAATGTTTATATTGCATTTCCTGCCATGTTCTAGTGAAGAGCCAAGAGGGCAGAGCTTTTGGTCTGTTTTATTCACTGCTGCTATCCCAGGGCTAGAATGCTGACTGGCTTAGAATGGGATCGCAGCAACTAGACATGAAATGAGTAAGAGCTCAGGAACTCAACACTGCATGCATAACAAATGCACAAAGGAACACTGGCCACCCTCCCCTCGAGCGGTGCTCCGTTACCCACTGACCCACAGACCCACGTCCCTGCCAGCCAAGGCAGCGGTGCCCACCGATGTCGCTGATCAGCATGGCCTTGGTGTTGGCGGGCACGTGCTGCTTGAAGATCAGCCGCTGCTCCTCTCCCACGGGTGGTTCATGGTGCCCAGAGGCATCCGGGGCTTTGGTGGGTGTGAGGTCACACAAGTGAAACCAGCCTTCAGCGCTCACTGCCACCACCAGGTTCTGGGAGAGACGGGCACGGGCGAGATGGCAGGGGCAGGGAGGCCTGGGCACAAGCCCGGGAAGAGCACAGACGTCGGGAATGAAGCGACGTCTACCTGCGGATGGGGGCTGAGCTCCACTGGGCCCCAGGACCTAAGCTCTCACCTTTCCTTTATTGCAGACATCTCCAACCCCGACGCAAGTCAACTGCAAAAGAAGAAAGGAGGGCTCAGGGGGACTCTGCGAGGCCACCCGTCCTCTGCTGTCTGTGAGGCGAGAAGGGGCGGCTCCCTCCTCAGCTGCCTGCCGTCACCTGCCCTGCCCTGACAGCAGCACGTGGCCACCACTGTGCTGTAGGTGGGCTGAGCCAGCCACGTGAAGACCTAAGTAGTTAGGACAACGTGGGCTCAACGAAGCCAAACGAAAACTACATCGTAGAGTCAGACTATCCTATTTTCAGACTTAGTCAAACCACAGGTCCTATTTTCTACTGCACTTCATAAGATCAGACAAACCTGGGCAGTTTCCAAAACTGACTTTCCATGAAGTCATTCTACACATTAAATTACAAAGAAGCCTACCGTGTGCACACGGACATGTTTGTGTGTATGCGTCATGCGGGTCTGTGTGTGATGTGTCTGGTGTATGTGTTTGTGTCTGTCTGTCTGTATATTGTTTGTGTGTGTGAGTGGGTGTGTGCCCGTGTGTGGAACAGATAGGACAGCACCGTTTGGTGGCTTCTCTCTCTGAATCAAATGAATGAACTTGTGACTCACAAATCAGGACACTTGGTGAACTCCAGTGTGGGGTACACCCTTCATAGTCCTTGGACAGAGGGACCCCGCCATGCCCCCCTGAGATCCAGGGAGCTGAATACTGACCATTCCCTGGCAGGAACAGGTGAACCAGGGCCGACTGTCATCATTCTTATACACGGACAGCTTTCCATTGGTGTCGCCCACCACCAGCTCGTTCAACTTCAAACGGAGAGAGAAGAGGGTGTTAGCTGGGGCCTTCCTGTTCCCTTCTGCCCATCCTGGGAAGTCACAAGGCCTCAACTTGAATCTTCAATTTTTTAGAAAATCTTTGGGAAGCAACACAATCATAGCTCCCCAGGCCAGTGAGTGTCAGGGCCCGGGGGCCTTAGAGCACTAGGGTAGTACAGTCTAAACCCACCCTGCGAGAGCCTGCCATCTGAGCGGCCCAGCGCCCCGCATGCCTGCCTTTCGGCTCATCTAATTTGTCCATCACAAATGGGTTGAAAATAACTTTCGGAGAATGTAATGTCAGACCTCATATTTAATCCAGAGCCAAATAATAAACAGTGTTAGCCCCCCCGGGGGGGTGTCCTCCCTCCTCTAGCTGCACACATAGAGGGATGGAGGTCCCCAGGGGACAGCAAGAAGGGGTAACAGGGTGTCAGCCTCCCTGCACTGTGCCTCTGGTGCCCCCAAGTGGCAGCCAAGTTCTCAAGAGGAGAGGCTCCCTGCATGGAGCATGCCATTTCCCAAGAGACTTAATTCTGAAGGTCACAAAGACAAAACAGATCAACAGAAGGAAAAGCTAGAAATGAAGTGAGACTTACTAATAATGATGAACTTCATTTGCATCTGAGAATTACTGTAAGTTATGTGAGTTTTGGGGGGAATATTAAAACATAAAGCAAGTTAATTTAGGGATCCCCTGGTGGTGCAAGGGGTTAAAATGCAGCACTAGGAAGCTGTTCTCAGCCACTGCAGCACCAGATGGATCCCCCACCAAGGAGCTGACCCACATGGCACAGCAGACCTCTCCTGCTCGCCCTCAGCAGTGTATTTCAGTGGATCCATCTTTTCTGTTCCCCACTCTGTTTCTGGTGAATCCTCTCACCCCCCGCCCCCCACACACACCTCTGGCTTGTTCCCCAGTTCTTATATGCATACATAAATAAAATAGATTCTTTAAAAAATGCAATGAGGGTGAAGGGTCACCAAATGAGGTATACTTTGATTATTCATGTACCTGTGACTACTTTAAAAAATCTAGTTAGTGGGCCCTCCCTGGTGGCGCAGCAGGTTAAAGCACAGCACTGAGAATCTGAAGCCACTTCCGCATGAATAGGATTCCCGCCTGCCACGGAGGTGACCACAAGGTGCAGCAGACCTCTCCTGACCCGCCCGCTGCTCCCCTCAGCATGTACTTTGTCGATCTGCCTGTTCTGCTCCCCACTCTGTCCCTGGTGAATTCTCTCACCCTCCGCATCTCTAGTCTGTCCCCCAGGTCTGTAAGAATAAATAAATCTTAAAAAAAAAAAAGTTAAAAAAAAAATCTAGTTAGTGAATGAAAACTAACCACTGTTAAAGTTATAAAACTGCAAAACATAACACCAAAACCAAACAAACAAGGATAACAGAGTATCTGCCTCATAAGGTTGTCAAAGAGCTGGAGAAGCTCTTTTAAAGGGGAAAAGCTTTCAGGACACTGATTGCATAGATGAATAATGATGCCAGGGAGTTTTCTGCCTCTGGTTCAACACCTCCGAGACTAGGGCACTTAGCTCTTTATATTATTATGTTTTATATTGTATTACTCCACAAATGCCATAGCCCATAGCAGATCCTTGGCGTTTACTTAACAGACAAAAGATTATTAATTTAAAAGTTTTATTTATTTAAGCAACAGAACTGGGGTGCACGCCAGAAGTGCAGGGATGGTGAGAGGATTCACCAGAGGCAGAGTGGGGAACAGAACAGATGGATCCACTGAAATACACTGCTGAGGTGAGCAGCGGGTGGGTCAGGAGAAGTTTGCCATGCTATGTGGGTCACCTCCGGGGCTGGGAATCGAACTTGCACTGAAGTGGCTGTTGCGCCACCAGGGAGGGCCACAAAAAATATTTAAAAGACAAAAAAATCAGAATGAAAGAGGATGCCCAGACAGCCCTGCAGTTTTTCAGGTTCAGCTGGACAACCTGTTTGGGGTATAAAGATAAATGCCACAGACTGCTTTCTGAGAAGTACCTCACAATTTAACAGGAATAAAATCATAAAACAATGTGGCAAGTGCAGTGAGTGAACAGATGGGACTCAGCCAGGCAGAGAGAGGTGATGGCTGGTGGCCTGGAAGGGGACATTTCCTTTGCTACCCAGCTACTTCTCTGTGGTGGGTCCTGGCCCCGCCTTTGAAAGTCACTCGTGATACTACAGGTCACAAGCTGGAGACTGCTCCATGGGTCAAAAATGCTAAAGGAGGTGACATCTTGCTGAGACCTGCTTCTATAGGTTTTCTGTCCTGGTGGTAGCAAGGTTTAGGTCTAGGGTGGGATTTGAGTTAGTCCTAGAGGGTGTGTATTCTATTCCTGGCTTCACCCTCTGACTTATTAGCAGGAAACAAATCCATTTCCAAGAAGTTTAGGCTAATGATTCGCTAGAATAAAATAAATCTACCTTCTGCCCCAAACCTCCAAATGCAGGCCTTGGGAACCAATAAAACAATTTCTATCCACAAGTATGTACCATACTTGGTCACTCACCAGCTATTGCAATGTGTCCTTCTTTCAATTATATATACAAGTAACAAAAAACAGCCCTTCAAATCACTCTTGTACACAAAGTCATATTTGCTTTTCATAACAAGCCTCCTTTCTTCAACAAGCCTTTATGGAGTGCCTACTATGAGCCAGCACATTCAAAGTTTTGGGGACACAACAGCGAAAAAAAGAAACAAAAAGTCTATCCTCATGGAGCTTATAATAATGTAGCTTCAACTTGAGTTAAAGAAGCTAGTATAATGTACCTACTTGCAGAACTGAGTGTGTAACACTGCAACTCACTTGGAAAAGTACAATTTCCCCAAACGCTGTTGTTAATAAAGTTATGGAGATTAAAAGAAGCATTTCCTCCTTTTAAACAAAGAAGGCAAACAGATAAAATGAAAAACAATGCACATTAAAGTCACTTTGGTAATTTACTACTTAAAGATGCCTCCCTTGATTTTCTCATAAAATTGTACTGCAGGGATAGGAAGAAATGTGAAACTCCAGAAAACATAATACAAGTTTATGAGAATAACTTTTCCAGCCTAGAGGGGCTGTAGCCAAAGGAGGCCTCATAAAAATACTTTCTCCCTCACAGCACAAAGGGCACTGGGGGAGGGTATTTCGGCATTTGTTTTTTTCCAAGGGAAAAGAGAGCACAGAACAGGGAAGCGGTGAGGATGAGAACCAGGAAAGCAGAGTAGAAAGATGGGACAGGGGGTGCCAGGGCAGGGCGATAAGGTGCTTTGCCTTAAACACTGAAATAAAGCCATGCACGGAAAGATGGCGTCTGGAAGAAAAGAGCTTCTCAGCCTTGAGCATCCTTCATGCCCCACCACCCCAGAGCCCTCTCCATATTTTATTTATTTTTAAAAGATTTATTGATGCATACAGAACTGGGGTACAGGTCAGAGGGGCAGGAGTGGAGAGAGCATTCACCAGAGACAGAGTGAGGGGCAGAACAGGCCGATTGACAAAGTACACTGCTGAGTGGAGCAGCAAACAGGTCAGGAGAGGTCTGCCTCGCCATGTGGTCACCTCCGGGCCGGGGATCGAACTCATGCTGAAGTGGCTTTGGGTTCTTAGTGCAGTGCTCTAATCCACTCAGCCACTAGGGAGAGCCCTCTCCATATTTTCATCAATGCACTTCATTACACTTTGTTACTTCTGTGACTTGTCACCCAACCTCATCAGGAACTACCTGAGGGCGGAGACTATCGTGTTCATTTTGGAAGTCCCAAAATGTAAGCGTCCTCGGCGCCTATCAGCACTTCAGTCACGCTGACAACGTTGGCACTTCCAGAGGGTTCACTGCATGCCGCGCATTTCTCTACCTGCTTTACCAGTGCAGGTCCATTTGGACGAGAAAATGAATAACGGCAGCGGAAGAAAAGGTAAACGGCGTTTTTTCCCTGGCACTTCAACGCAGGTGTAGCGCTTTGAGACTACCAGGTGTCTGTCAGGTAGAGCAGACACACATTAAGATGGGGGTGGTGAGGGCATCTGGCCCCGGCCGAGGAGCACAAGCCCAGTTTGCCCGTCGGGAGGCGAGGCGGGGAAGTTCTGCGATTTATTTTTTGCGCAAAACCGGTTTTGAGGTTTTGAAAGGTAAAGTGATTTGAGAGGGGACGCCCCTGGAGGAGGGTGAACCGCAGAAGCGGTTAATCGAGAAATCCGGCCACCAGGGTTCACTAGACTCCTACTGTGAACAAGTTACTGAACTTGGGAGCCGTTCATTTATTCCCTAAGAGAATATCAGACCAAGGCATTGACTAATTCGGTCACGACACGCAGGGATCAAGCGCGCTTTCGTCGGCTCCCCCACTCCCCTCCCCGTGGGCCACCCACCCCGTCCCGCCGCCACCTCCACTGCGCATGCTCGCCGCGCACGCCGCGGGCGGCCACCCGCCCTCCCCCCGGCCCCGCCCCGGCGCAGCGCCGTCCCGGGCCGCGTCTCTCGCAGTGCGCATGCACTGACCGTATCGTTATCCACGTCTCCAAGACAGATTCCGTGCGGGAAGAGGCTCCCGCTGAACTCCAGGGCCACGCGCTGCACGTAGCTGACCGATCTCATGGCACTTCCAAGGGCCGAGGGACCGGGGAGCCCGCCAGGTGTCCCCCGAGCCCCTCCCGCCGGCCGCCCGAGCGGAAGGCCACCCAAAGCGGAAAGTGATGTCACCGCCAGAGCGTCCAATCCCGGCCTCCTTCTCTTAACCTTAGCGAGGAGGCGGGGCCTCGGGGCCCGGGGCGGGCTTACCAGCTCCTGAAGTGAGTGACAGGGGCGTGGACCACTCGTATTTCCAGAGGGCTGGGGCGCAAAGGTAGACTAACCCTGGCCCCGCCTATCGGTTCCCTTGGCAATGGGACTCTCTAGCTCTCGACCTAATAACCTTGACCTCTTCCTGTAGGCCACCTCTGAGACTCGTAGTAATCATAACTGACCGTTGTGTGATTTGCAACAGTTTAAAAAAACTGCCCGTTAGGAGTCGTGAAAACAATGTGGTGAAGTGAAGCAACATTAGACAAATACCCAAAGTAGAATAGAAAATACCAGAAAAAATAGATTTTTTAATCAATTGGGCTTTGTGGTCAATAGTTTGAAAATCACTTGCCGCAGAGCACATTTCACGTGTATTATTTCATGTAAGTAGCATAATAACGCTATGAACTTTTATTATCTGAGATTTTTTTTTTGAACGAGGAAAATAGTTTGGGTAAGATTAAGGAACAAAGTGGAAAACAGAAGAGGTGGGTGGGATTCAAATCCCAAATCCCAGATCCTTTCTTTTACTACCATAGTTCCTAGCCTCAGGCTAGAGGTCTGAGTTGCTGAGACTGGGATCTGCTCAGTCTCCTTGAGCCCCATTTCACTCCCTCCCTAGCCTAAAGCTCTTGCCTCCCTCTCAGTGGCCTTACTCTGTCACATAAATGGGACTGACTCACCCACCATGGCTGGGCTTCACGTTGAATCGAGTCCAATCGTCTTCGGGTGCCTGATTAGTCAGGGCATAGAAGTATGATTTATGGCATCCTGCAGGTGCACAATGCATTTTTAGCGGTAGGTCTGCAGGCTGGGCTCTTTCTCTTAATGACCTTTCAGGGATCAACATTGTAAAAACACAGGTATCTATCTTGCCTAGGGAGGTTGAGCCTGGACTGGTCTTTACAAGTCTGAACATAATGGGAGAAGGCCCTGCAGTACAGGGCCTCTTTGCTTGGGTGTAGGAAAGTGGGGTGGCAGGCCTTTTCCTAGGTGTCCCAATGGATCTGACAGAGGAAAAGGAACAGCACAGCAGAACAACAAACAGCAGGCCTCCTGGGCAAATACCTCAGATACACTAGTTTCTGTTCCCAGTGGTGTACTGTGGGGTTGGCCAGGTTTATTCAAAGGCTCTGGGTCACACAGAGCTACCTGACGCTTTAAATACTGTTCTCACGGAGAAAAGTGTGTCATCTCACCCAGCTCCACCACGTCTCCGTTCTCTCAAAGACTAAGCTTCAGATTAGGTTTTAAGGGATGGGAATACGATACTTAAAAAATATGTTTAAGTGGAAAGTCAAATAGTTTTGAATGGCTTCCTTTCACTATTTCTTCAGGAGATGACAGTCACCCTGCTTCTGTCACTGAGTGCCTAACCCAGTTCTCTGAAATCATGTCCTGACCCAACACTCCACAATGCCGTAGTCTTGTCTTCCTCAGCACTTGGGTTCTTGTTCTTGACTTTAATGTGTCAAAGGGTGACTTTCTTGTGTTGTTAGCCATGAAGATAATGTATCATCATGACTTGGGAGATCATACATTCTGGCTTTTTTTAGGAGAGCCAAGTTAAGAAAAGGAGGGAAAATGTCTCTGCATTGACTACCTCCATACCTGTCCCCACCTTGCATCAGTTACTTTAAGTGTATGGAATGTTGTTGCAACCCATGATGTGCAACACAGGATGAGGCTGTTCAGAACCATGCTGCACACCCGACTCCACAAGAACCTGTTCTTGGCCCTGGCACTTAGTGTGGTTGGTGGGTCTCTATTGGCACCCCCTAGAACCTGCCTCAAGCCATGCACCCTTTCAGCATGGGTTTTGACTTGCTCCTCAGAACTGCCTAACTAGGTCATCTGCAGGTTAGATGGCATGGATATAGCTGTGTGGGTGGGGATCCTTTCCAACCCAGCCCAACAATAGCATCAATAGAAACCTGCAATAAGAAGAGGTGGGGAGGAGGAGTGTTAAGTGGAATGGTTCCTAGGGAGTCTTTTTCCACATCTTGAGAGTCTACAATGCCCTGCCCGAATTCTGTTTGCCTAGGATGCCCAGGTAGGACACAGGACCTTTAAAACTCTTTCCACACACAAGGTTCACAGCTACTCAGCATCCTGCAGGCAGGACTGAGGGCTTCCTCATGGTTCAGTTCCTCACTCCCTCCCCTCTTCAATTCCCAGTACACCTTAACCTACTCAAGCTTCTGTAAGCCAGGAAGTACAGAAACATGGTTCTCAGAAGCGCTTGACTGGGACCTTGGCAGAACAGTGGTGTGCACAATCAGCTCAAATAGTGGGGGTGCTCAGAACTCTATTGAGTCCCACCCCTGGGATTTGGCCCTATCAGAACCACTGCTCTGGGACCTGTCAGGGTTAAAACTGAAGTACTTGTCACATGTGGAAATGGTCTTACAACACAGGGATGATGAGAACCCTTCAAACTAGAATTGATGGTTGCCCAACATTTCAAGTGGGTTAGATGCCACTGAACTGTTCACTGGAGGATGCTTAGTTTTGTGACATGAATTCCTCTTTCGTCAAAGAGGGGTACCATTTTCAAATGGTGGGAGGAGCCTGGAGCTCTGAGGAACACACATTGAGGGTGGGGGACAGAGTATGGCTGGACCTCTAGTCAGGAACTCTTCTAACTGCATGAAGGCGTTGCTTTTTTGGGACCTTTCCTCGTTAGCACCTTTGTGAATCACTCTTACACTGCCTCACAGATGAGTGTACTTAGGGTTATTTACTGCACACCAATATGTTCTGATTCTTGGATTGTGTAACTGAGGACAATTAATACACCCAAGTCATCTAAGGCTGGTGACTGGAAAACTACAGCCGTCAGGGCCCTCCCTGGTGGCGCAGTGGGTTAAAACACAGCACTAAGCAGCTAAAGCCACCTCCCCATGAGTTCAATCCCTGCTCCGGAGGTGACCCACATGGCGCGGCAGACCTCTCTGACCTGCCCGCTGCTCCCCTCAGCAGTGTACTTCATCAGTTGACCTGTTCTGCTCCTCACTCTGTCTCTGGTGAATCCTCACTGCCCCTGTACCTCTGGCCTGCACCCCAGTTCTGTATGCATAAATAAATCTTTAAAAAAAACCTACAGCTGTCAAATCAGTAGTGGTAATTTGCTGAGAGGAAGTTTATCCGACTTTTACATTGGCCTGACACAGTGCTGTCCCTGGCCTACATCATTCTGATCGAAGGGCCACTAGGCTGAGGTGTTCTGCATCAGGAAGGGAAGAACAGCACTAAGACAGGTGGGGGTGAAAAGTCCTAAAAAATGTATTTTCCCATCTTGCTTAGAATTGTTTCCCCAGTTGGTATGAAATACTGGCCTATACCCCAGTTCTTGTATGCATAAAGCTTAAAAAAAAAATACACAGCTCACACCCAGCCAGCAATTACTGAGGGGGTGTAGCCAGTAGAGACAAACACATTCATACTGGTAAGGCAGGCTGGGCCAGGCCTCCAGGGCTTTGTGGGTCACAAGTGACTGGAAAGGCTGAAGCAGGTAGACTGGGAAGCGGGGCTGCGTGGACCACATCTCAGTGAGGCCGAGAGCCCAAGGCAGAGCCCACTGTGGTGGAGGAGGGAGGGAGTACCTGAGATACAATTTATGCACTTCTTGTTCCTATCAGCACTGACTCAAGGCAGGTCATTTTAATTCTTCCAGAGACCACTGGCTGCTATTAGCTTCCTCTCTCCACATGGAAAGCTGTGTTGGGGAGGAAGGTGCAGCTAACTGGGAATTAACGTGATCACTGACCCAGACAGGAATAGGTGGTGGGTTTATTTTGAACCTCACAGCCACTTTAATGAGACACCCTCACAAGACACTTTAATGTTACATAAACCCAGGCTCGTCCAGCCCCAGGCTTCCACACCAGCTCTTGGCTGGATGCCGCCCTTCCCTTAATTGTGTAAAAGGTGCCGGGCAGGGAACAACACTCGGTACTCTACCCTAAGAAACCAAGAAAGTCGAGCAGACGAATCTCACCGGCAGTGTCTGAGGCATCCTTTCCTCTTCCTAAACGTGAGGGAAGAAAACCACCAGGCTCCTGGGGCGGGGGTGCCGCAGAGGGCCGAGGCCCGAGGGCTGTCCACCGGGCGCCCCCGTGAGTGGCGCCACCATGTGCGTGTCAGCATGAAGGTCTCCCGGGGCGAGACAGCGACTCCCTCAACCTCACCCTTGTGCATAGTCCCTACCACACCCACCCTCTGAAGACCCCACAGAAAGGGCTGCTTGACACCCAGATTATTGTTTCCACTTTATTGCTCAAGCATGGAACTTGAGGCTGACCTGGACCTTCGGCGACATGAAAGAGGAGGCTGAGGGAGTGGGGACACAACCCGGCTGAGAAAGGAAACTAACAGGGAGAAGGTGGAAAGAGGGTGCAGGGGTCACCAGGATACCAGAAGACGGCCACACCACCGGGGGTGAGGACGGGCAGAGGCGGGCAGTGTTTCCTACACCCCTAGCACCCACACAGAGGCCACGCGAGGAGAGGGGCTGGGAGGAGGCAGGGGTGAGGGAAGCGGCTGCCCAGGAGGCGCCCTCTCCACCCTGGCTGCACGTCAGACCCGCGGCCCTACCACTCGTCCCCTTCGACCACTGCAACATGGACACAGCGAACAGAGGAAGCAAAATAAATTAACATTCTGATGAGTGTGTGTATGTGGGTGGACATTCGATCGACACATGTAATGGGGGAGGGGAAGAGGGGGTGACACCATCTAAAATGATCCCCCACCTCAGTCCCCCAGCCTACTCCTTTCCCCCCTTCCCCCAAAGCCACCATTCAACCAGATAGAAAAATAAAGGTCTAATTCGCTCAAAATTCTTCAATTTTTACAAAACTAACAGGGTGGAGCAGGGTAGGGTGGGGAGCGGGGAGGCAGGCAGGCAGCCTCGGGAGGGCCCGGAGAGAAGCTACGCTTCCGCTTCCACCTGAGACTGGCTCCCCGCCAGGGGCTTCGGCTCCTTCATCTCGGCGTCAGCAAGGCGGTCTCCGGCAGCTACTGTAGCCTTGGCCTGTGAGGACAGGGACGGAGGAGGTGAGTTCCATTCTCACCGGTCCAATCCCGCTGACCGGAAAGGTCACCTTTCCTCCGGGTCCTCATACCACCTAGCACACCAGCACCGCCCGTGTTCACAAACACTCATCCCCGCAAGTGAAAACCGCAGGCGTTCACCGCCAGCGTTATGCGGACGCAGCAATGTCCCTCCAGATGCCCTGGAGAGACGCACGTGGTTGCAGACACAGACGAAGGGATGAAGAACTCAGCACTGCGGTGCTGTTCCCAACCCAACTTGCCCGACGTGGGAAGTGACCCCACCTGTGGCCGAGGGCACTTCACGCGTGACTAGTTCAAACCTACCTGTCTCGAGTGTAGAATACACTGGATTTTAAAGTCAGTCTGAGAGGAATATGCCGAGGGCAGCTCTGACAGAGCGGGAAAGCCCTTTTCTATGCTGATGTAAAAAAAGCGCAGCAGAAAGGAACAGAGCATGTTGCCTGTCATTAGGGCAGAGGGAGAAAACCTGTCTGCTTGTGTCATATATAGAATACACTGAAATGACACAAGCCTGAATTATCAGCTGCTTCTCAGTAGAGACTAAATGTTCTTTTGTGTAGTTTCAATTTTAACTATGGTAACGCGGTAGCTGTTCAAATGTAGGTTTTACACACACAGATATGTGTTTAAAAAGACAGAGAATGCAATTTGGGATGCACCCTCACAGGAGCTAACTCCCGACCTTCAGGCCTGCCGGGACGCTTCCAGTCCCAAGCAGAATCCTGCTGGGAGTTTCCTGTGTTAACAGACAGGCTGGTGCTCCCGGGACCAGGACCCTACATGGTTACCAGGAGCGGCGGGTCACCAGCAGCGAAGTGTCCACACTAGTGGGATTGTCTACCCAGCAGCCCCCTCTGACTCCTCACCTTGCTTTCCTCCTCAGCCAGCCTCTCAAACATGTTGGCATACAGCTTCTTCTCCCGGGCAAGCTGCTTGCGGATCCGCTGCTGGCAAACAGCCAGCTGGGCCTTGGCGGCTTTGTTGTTGGGGTAGAGCTGCAGGACCTTCTGGAAGTCAGCTCTTGCCAAGTCAAAGTCACTCACTGCCAGGTAGGCCTCTCCCCTGCGGAAAAGGCCCTTCTCATTGTTGCTGTCCAGTTCCAGAGCCTAAGGATGCAGGAGGAAGTAACAGTGAGACCTCACCAGTGCTCACTGGCCAAGACTGGGTCCCACAGGTACCGTCTGCAAGGTGAGGCAGAGTGGAAGCAGCTGTTTCCACTCTAGAAAGAGTAAGTCTGGGCCACCAAACAGAAAGAAGCAAGGTCTAGGGAAGAACACTATTGCGTTCACGAGGCAGTTTCAAGCCTGGATCCTTTAAGTAGATGGCAAGGGCCTGTGGTGACATTGACATTCTCTTTAGGAAAAAACATGCACATAAAAGAAGCTAAGAACCAGGGGAGAGAAAACTCAGAAGTGGTCTTCTCCTGTGTGGCCTTCTGCAGCCATGTCAACGCCCTCCCAGTCAAAGCCTAGGTACTTGCTTCTCACATCCTGGCCTTTCATCTCAGAGTTGCCCCTGGCACACCCTGCCACCCTTCCCCTAGTCACAGAAGACAAGTTTCAGACATGCCCAGAGCTCACCAACGCTGCCCAAAAATGCTGCCCTCTCTAGGGGGCCCTCACCTTGTTACAGCTCTCGATAGCAGCCGAGAAGGCCTGCAGTTTCAGATGACACATGGCCAGGTTGAGGTGGGAGGCCAGCCGGAGGGACTGTGCCTTCTGTGCATCCTCCTTAGACAAACTCGACTCATATTCCAGCCAGGACACAATCTTCTTGTACTGAAGTAGCGCTTGCTTATACTTGCCTTCCTAGAACGGGAGGGAGGCTCAGGCGCCTGCACCATTTCAGCAGCACTAGGCTGTCCTGCTGTAGCCATCAGTGTTCCTGGGGCCTCACAGAAGCCCCCTGTACCCCCGTGACAGACCACCTAGCTTAGATATGCCAGATGAAGACTAAAGGTGTCAATCTGTCCATGACCTGGCAGAAAATGGCCTCAGTCTGGGGGGCGGGGCGCCCAGAGCAATCCTCCTGCGGCACGGCTCTGGCTCACCTTGAAGTACACAGTGCCCCGCTCTTTCACCATGGTGCTCTGCTCCAGCTTCTCCTCTGCATTCATCTCCCATGACTCCTTGGCCTGCCACATCCCAAGGGAGAAACAAAGCTGTCAGCTACCCAAGTGTCCCCTGCAAGATGGGACCTGATCTTTAGCACAGAGACCGTGAACAGACTCACCTTATCAAAATTCTTGAGGTGTATTTCGTATTTCAGCTCAGCCTGTGGTGGGATTTGGAACTTTTCCTTCCCAAAATTGCCAAAAGCATAACTGTGGGGGCAGAAAAGCTCTCGGTCAGCCCCGCAGCACTCGCCTGCTCCATGCTGAAACTACATCCTCTGGCCTTTCCTGGATGGCCCTCCAGCCCAAGCCCCATTCTTCCCTCGGCTCCCAGACCATCTTCTGGGAAATAGCTCCCTGTTCCCTTTGAGACTTGGTTAAAACATTTCTTGTTTGGCAAAGTCTCCCTTGGTCTTTTTCACTTTGATCTCGTAGCATCTTAACACGTCCCTGTAATACCTCATGCGACACACTGGCATGATTACTGATGTAAATGGTCTGAGTCACTGGAAGGAACGAACAATGGCTCTGAATACCCAGGAATTTCCAGTACCGTGTCTGACACAGAAGAGTGTCTCAATAAGTCAACAGTGATTAAAAGAATGAATGGGAGATGGAAATCTCGATGCTGGTAGAGAAGGGATTCTCTAACAGCCATGACTAGAAAGGTCAGGCTTTGATCCAAGGACCCAACTACGGTACAATGAGCGCGCGTAACGGCACGTGTTTGCTGTGCCCAGAGGCACGGTGAGCAATCCCGAGCACACGGTCTGAGGACGTCTGTGGGAGTAGTGAGCAACCAGCATGGCAAAGACTCGCATAGACGGCTCTACAACGCACTGCACGTGTTTGTGTCTGACTCCCCTTTACCCACCTGCTCTACCAAGTGCCTTGCTCCTACCTGGGCTTGAGGTACACAATGGACTGTTCTCCTTTCTCCATGCGCTGAATGACTTTCTCCAGCCCACAAGGCAGATCCAGACTCTCCCCCTCGCCAATCTCAAAGCGGAGCTCCCGCCGGTCAAAGATCTGATCTTTGTAGTACCCTTCCAGTGCGACTGGCATGAAAGAGGGCAGTGCACCAGGGGTGTGAGTGGGCAGGTGGCTGAGGAGGTCTCTCTGTCTTCCTCATCCCCGCCCCTCATCAATTCCTGCCCCCTAGGATGCCCTCCGGGAGATCTCAGACAGAGAGGTATGAAGAGGGCATAGCCCAACCTCACTCTGTAGACAAGAGGAAAGTCAGAGAAAGGATGTGATGTGACACAGCCAAAGTCAAAGCCACCCAAGAGCTAAGTATCAGAGCCCAAACGCAAAACTCACCCTCCACCATAGCGCCATCATTGGGCCTGGCATAGCCTTCACCCTTAACCCGTATTCTCCGGATGATTCCACCATCTTCCTCATCTGTCAGATCCTCGCCCTTGAACTCAAACAACTCCACCTACAGAACAAGACACAGGTGACACAACTCCTTTCCCACTACCTCATCACGAGTGACCAGAGAGCAGGCTTTGACCTAAGGAGATAGCTCTGCTGTAACCACACTGCTACATACAGTGGAGAGATCACAGACACTTGTGCTAAGTTCTTGGAAGCTGCCCTAGACTCTCAACTTTGCTAGAAACGGGGAGGCCATATGAACCTGAGTTAACTCCAGAAGATCAACCTATTCCTCCTAGTAAGAACACGTTCCAGACAACCCCAAGCAACTGCCTGCCTTCAAAGCCCAAGGCACTGGGCATCAGGAATGACATGCCCCCTCAGCATGCTGCGGGAACCCACTTACTGGGTCTTGACATTTTCAGACCGAACCCTGCAAGTTCCACTTCCTTCACTTTCTTCACCTCCCTGACCCGTGGGAGAGGCTTCTCCTCCTCTCTTCTGGCCTTTAGAGTACAAATATTCCACGCTGTCACTTATAACTATGCAGAGGTTCTGAGTTAAAATTACAATCACTCTTCTGCCTGGGCGCTGAGCTTGAGATGAACATGCCTCAACCCTTACACAGCTTTCAGTCAGAAGAGGGATGGCTCATGGCCACCTCTTCCCACCTGAAAACCCCTCTGGGCCACTCTCTTGCTAACAGCAAGCTAAGTGCACAGCAGAACCACCGGCCTGCTACATTTCACTTCCTCCCCTAGAGCCAGGCCCTTAGCCTTGGCTACATTGTCTCCAAGCGGCAGGAAGGGCTGGAGAGCAGCCAGACCCTCGGTAGAGACCAGGCCTGGCTCGCTGCCCCAAGCTCTGCGGCGGACGCGCACCTCAAACACAAGTGTAGCGTTGGGGGGGATCTTCGGAGGGCTGCCTGCTGAGCCGTAGGCGTATTCTGGTTTGCAGGTGATGTGGCACACTTCTCCCACCTTCATGGTTGCTACAGCAATGTCCCAAGCTTTGATGACCTCCCCTGTGGACACAGAAAACAAACAGGTCCTCCTTGGCAGGGAGCTGGCAGTGGCCCTAAAAAGGCCCACGGGGAAGCTGGACATGGGGTCAGGAAGGTAGGAAACCTGGCTACAGTTAAGTCCTGTCAGTCAAGTCTCAGAACTTAGCAAATCAATCCATCAAGCAACTCTGGGACAGAGGAACAAAGCAGCCACTCCTGGAAAGGAAGTGAGGCACTTAAAAGGGATCACAGAAAGCAGATACATCAGAAGAAAAAAAAGAGAAACAGGCTGTAGTAAACCATTCCTTCTTCTGTTTGGTGCTGAGGATATAGTTTCAGCTGTGACATCTTTCTTGAAGTCTAACCTACAACCCCCCGCTAACCATGCCTACCTTTTCCCAGATCAAAAGAGAATTTGTCTTTGGAGTCCAAACTGGAGTCAAATTTGGTGCCATCTAACAGCCAGCCAGTGTAGTGGACAAAGACTCGGTCCCCAATCATGGGCATCTCCACACCTGTGCCCTCTCGCTTGATGACCTGGGAAAAAGGTGGAGAAGGTGAGTGTATGCAGGGGTGGAGCAAAAAAGGACCCCCAAACTGCCTGCATGCCTCTGATGGGAAATTATGGACTCTTCCTTCTGTTTCCTTATAAGTGGACTCCAGGCAGGCTGATTCTCAAATGATTTTGATCTCAAGCTTAGCTGGAAGCTAAATGATCTTTTTGGAGGTTTGAAAAACAGGACCCTCCCCCCCAAAATAAGTTCAAGTTCTTCCTGCATGATCATGGATAAGCCACTTAAACTCCCTAGGTCCCTAGTGATAACCCCTTTCTCTTATTAGACGGACGAATTGGTCAAAGACTGAACAGAAGATTATTACCACCAGCAAAGGGATAAGTTGTTTTTTTTATTAAAAAGTTTATTTTTACATCATTTTGCACATTTTTTTTTTCATCTCAATTGTAATCCCCACGGGTTTCCCATCACCAAATCACCCAAAGGGATAAGTTTTTAAGTTTTTACGCTACATTTCCTCATTCTTCCCAAATGCCCACGGGCATCAGATCAAAGGTTGGCTTACAGATAAGGAGTATGAATAAGGAACCAAAAGCAGGTTACAGATGAGCACAGGGTAATCAGACCCTAACCTCGAGTCAGGACTGGTAGGCTAGTCCTTAGATCAGTATCAGGGCGGCTATTTCCCAGGACCTTCCCAGCCTGCCTCTCCTCCTAAGCACTTACACAAGGTCACTTCAGGGACCCCTTGGTGTTGTGTGGCTGCCCTGAAGGGAAAGCTTGGTGGTAAGAATGGACAGGGAGTCTAAGAGTGTAATACAGGGGAAAGAGGACAACCGGGAGATGACCCTTCCTGGAACAGCCTTGTAGAACCATGGTGCGAGAAGGGGCAGCTACATGCCCACTGAGAGAGCGGTTTGAGATTCCAGGATCTGGGGCAAAGCCAGATGCATTTCTGGAACAAGTAAGGGCTCATCCAGGTCTTTGGCTTTGCCCGGGTGATGCACACACGTGGAGCAGAGCAGTGGGAAGCCAGGATGAGAAGCAACCCTGTCTGGCAACAGTGCACGAGCCCGGTCTGGGATTTTGTCCCCCTGGGGCCCTTCTGCGCTGACCCCATAGTTGGTGTCCCTGCCCGGAGTCGAGACGCCAGTCAAGTCTTGGATTCCCTGCTCCTAACAACACGAGCTTAGTCGTTAGCTGGTCACACAAATGGAGCACTTCTTCCCGGCGGGGCACCCCGAAGCCCAACTCAAGAAGCGCCCGGTGGAGGGTTGGGGCAGAAGAAGAGCGCGATGCGCGCGGAACTACAGGTCCCGGCATGCACCGCCGCTCGGTTTTCCCGGGGCTGGGGGGAGGGGGACGGCGTGGCTGAGCGGGTGACCTAGCTCAGTCCCAGCCTTTGGAGAGGGGCTAACGAAGCCCCAGGGCCGGAGCGCCGACTCCGGCCAGCAGACTCGGGCGCCAAGTTGCACAAAGGCCTCCAGGCCAGGAAATGACTCTTAAGACCCGCTCCGCGTCCTGGCTAATGTTTAACTGTCAGGGGTGGGCGAACTCTCGCACCGCCACCGACCAAG
>NW_004567135.1:10997832-11003571 GCF_000260355.1 Condylura cristata | reverse complement strand
GGCGGCCGCCAGCTGCGAACCGGTCGAAGGCTCGAGCACCTCTGCGGCCGGCGCGCTCGCAAGCCGCGGCGGAGTCGGGCGCGGGAGCGGGAGTGGGTGGGTAAAGAGCCGCCGGGGGGGAGCGATTGGTCCCACCCCGCCGCGGAGGGAGGGGCTGGGAGGAGCTGGAGGGGAGCGGAGGACGGAGGGGGCGGGGGTAGAGAACTTTCTAGAGGCGGCGGCGGCCGCGCCGGTCGCGCTCCAGCGTTAATGGGCGCCTGGGCGAATTTTCTTTTCCTGCTTCACGTCTCCCGCGGGCGGCCCGCTCCCTCCTCAGCCGACGCCGGGGACCCCCGACTCGGGGGGCCACCCTCTCTCCCCGCCCGGCGCGCTCCCGGGCCCTCCCCCGCCCGTTTCCCGGTTTAACCAGATTCTTCCAGATCCTTCTCGATCCCCCTGCATCACTCCAATGCCGAGCCTGCCAGCCGCCACAGATCCGCCCTGTAGGTTGCAGCCCGCAGCGTGGTTTGCTTAGAGCGGTGTAGCCGGATGTGAGTGGCAGCGCGACCGTCTCCCCGGGACGGGAGACGCGCAAACGCCAACTGTAAACACAGACGGCATGGCCTCCCCATCTCCCCGCGGTTGGATACTGACCACACTGGGGAGAAAGAGAAGGGAATTCCGAAGGGGCTAGTGAGTAGCGGTTACCCCTCCGAGCAAAGAGTTGAGGGGAGTCGCAGCCTTAATAGCCCCCCGGCGGCGGCGAAAATGTGGCGCCTTGAGCTCTTTAAAATGCCAAGAGCGGTCGAATTGCAAGAAATGAACCACGGAGATAAGGACTTTTCCATGGGGCACACACGAAAAGGACCTTCCCCGGCAATAATAAAACTGCCCTTCCGATTAATACTTAAAAACGAAAACAAACCCCCCAAATGGCTTCAGCTCACACACACAAAAAAGTCATTCCATTCTGTCAGAGGTCCACGGGAGGGATAGTTCGTCTCACTATCTGGTCATCAAGTATTTATCCGCTGTGGAATGCGGAGCCTCGGTGCGGGAGGTCAAAGCTGTGTCGGGCATCTGGTTCATAGGTTGTAACTTCCTCACGGAAAGGTCCATTCAGAGCGGGTGAGTTTCCCTCGCTCTGCAGCCCGGGTTAGCTTAGTGGCTGGGGAGGGAGTGGCACCAGGTAGTTATTATGGACTGAGTGAATTTGGCTGCATTAATAATCAACTTTTTTTTTTTTTTGAGCCCGCACAATGTGCCGGGCTCTCTGCTGTTGGCAGCCAACTGTCCCGGTTAGCTAGGTAATTAAAAGGGCTATCAGATGAAATTTCAGTCCTGTGACCTAATTTGAGGATTCATTGTAACTTCTGATGAAACTTGCCGTGAAGGGGATGTAGAATAAAGCGAGCGGTGTGCTCCCGCAATTTAGGGCACATGGGTAGGGGTGCAACTTAGGTAACTGGAGAGACCCCCAAATGCTAAAGGGGTTAGGTCTGGTTCTCTTCCACACTTTCCTTAGTAGGGAAAGACATGGCGTTCCAGAGACCACCAGGGAAGACTCCAGGAGGCCGTGATGGTGGCAGTGCTGGCTTGACAGGTGGGTGCAGTTAGCTTAAACCTCGCGGCAGCTAATGCACCAGCTGACTGACAGGGAGTGCTCCTTCTGACCTTACAGTCATAGGGTATTCTCTGGCAGCACAAGTTGGCACAGTAAAGTTCACCCTTAGAAAAATGCTTAAATGCATCTTTTTTCTTCTCTCTGGAAACATGGCGGAGGGCTGTGCCTTTTCAGCACTGTTAGAACATAATAATTGAGCAGGTAAGATGTGCCTGCATTGCACAGACATAGGGCTTCATAGCAGCAGAAAGGACGCGCTTTGAAGTTAGCAAAGAGCTGGGTTGCTCTAGCCGTTTTATTTGTTCTTCGTCAACATCTGTTGACGAGTGCAGTTGTCATAGTTAAAAAAGAAGGCTTGTATGTCAGGTATCTAGCACAGTGCCCATCTCATGTGGGCAGCTAATAAATCATGGTCATTATTCTCATGTGAGAAATGTATCAGTGCACATTGCTGAGAACGCAGGTGTTGAGAACGCAGGCTTGCAGAGAGAAAGCTCTGTTTCCTGTCATTGAATGAATAGAGGAGGCACTGGAGATGGGGGGGGGGGCGGGGAAGGACACAGAAAGCAGTGGGCTCTTGAATCCAGAACAGGTGTTGTTTCTAGACCCTTTCCGGTTATTTACATCATATTTTCTCGATTGTAATACACACCCTAAATGTAGAAAGCTCATTGGTATTTTTGTTCTTTCCCTCTTTCCACTTACTCCTTCCCCACCTCATTTTACATTAATATTTCTGCTAAAGGTATCTAATAATGTAATTCTTTTCACTGGCCATCATTTATTCAGTCCTTCAAAATTGTTCTAAAAATTTCCCCTTTTGCTGGAGGCAGAGAGCACAATTTTTTTTCTTTAAATCATCTACAGTGCTCTGTAGATGATTAATGCTATGGTAGGAAGCTTTGTTATGGCTAAAACTGTCCTTCCTGGGCTCATCTGGTTCACCTCCCTAATGCTAGCTCCACCCTTACAAATGAAGACCCCCTGATTTTTAAAGTTGCTCTTTCGGCCTACCTAGAGGGCCAATGCTCTTAAACATTTTTTAAAAATTATGTGATATTTGAATCATTGAAAAGAATGTGAGGGGGGCCCTCCCTGGTGGCGCAGCTGGTTAAAGCACTGCACTAAAAAGCTAAAGTCACTTCCGCATGAGTTCGATCCCCGCCTGCCCCGGAGGAGATACACATGGCACGGCAGACCTCTCCTGACCCTCCCGCTGCTCCCCTCGGCGGTGTGCTTCGTGGATCTGCCTGTTCTGCTCCCGGCTCTGTCTCTGGTGAAGGCTCTCACCCTCTGCATCTCTGGCCTGTACCCCAGTTCTGTACGAATAAATAAATAAATCTTTAAAAAAAAAAAAGAATGTGAGGGGTGGGTCAGGGGGTTAAAGTGCAGTACTAAGAAGCTATCCGCAGCCACTGCAAGCGTGAGTTCGATCCCCCGCCAGGGAGCTGACCCACAGGGTGCAGCAGACCTCTCCTGTCTCGCCCGCTGCTCCCCTCAGCAGTGTACTGCAGTCAGTCTGCTGTACTGCTCCCCACTCTGTTTCTGGTGAATCCTCTCACCGCCCCTGCACCTCTGGCCTGTACCCTAGTTCTGTACGCACAAATAAATAAATCTTAAAAAAGAAAGAATGTGAGGTGAGCATGTGGGTATATTCACACACACACATAACATGAAATTTGGGAATATATCACCCAACCTAAGAATGAGAACATTACCATTATGATTTGTGACAAAAAATGCCAAAAAATGTCAAGGACCCTTACGTAATTTCTTATTATATTTGATCTTTGAAGTGTTTTAATTTGTCATGTGACTACCCCCAGATCAGATACAACATTTCATCACCTCAACAGGCTCCTTTGTCCTCTCCTAGTCAGCAATCACCCACAAGAGTAATTCTGGCTCGAGCACAGTAGTCTTTTATATTTTTTTAATACACAAAAGGTGGCATGTAGTATATACTTATGTGGGGACTGGCTACTTTTCATTCCACATGTTGTCTATGAAATTAATGTATTGCATTGCCTGTAGAAGCAGTGTATGAACTTCCATCATTATACAACACTTGGTTATAGATGAAGTACTTCATTATAGTACTTACTTATCCACAATGTCTCCATTCTATCACTGATGATAATGGAGTTGTTTCCAGTTTTTGGCTCTATGAATCAGGGGTCAATGTACATACCTTTTGCTAGATTTAAACACTCATTTCAGGTGGGTTTATGCCCAAAATGGTATTTCTGGGTCATGGGTTTTTCTTAAACTTAGCTTTAGTTGATACTGCCATTTTTCTGAAGTCGTAATAGTAAGAAAATACACTGCGAAAAGTGTATGAGAGTTCAGTTACTTCATTGTCACCAGGACATATCCTTTGAATTTTAGCTTATGTGGGGGATGTAGTGCTATGTAATTTATATTTCTCTGACAGTAAGTGCAGTTCAACACCTTTTCTTTTTTTTTTTTTTAAAGGATTTATTCATACAGAACTGGGGTACAGACCAGAGGTACAGACCAGGGGTGAGAGGATTCACCAGAGACACAGTGGGGAGCAGAACAGGCTGACTGATTGAAATACACTGCTGAGGGGGAGCAGCGGGTGAGACAGGAGAGGTCTGCTGTGCCATGTGGGTTGGCTCCCTGGCTGGGGATTGAACTCGTGCTATAGGGACTGTGGCGGCTTCCTACTTCTGTGCTTTAGCCCTAGTTCTGTGCCACCAGGGAGGGCCCTAAACACCTTTTCTAATACTTAACGAGCTATCTGTATAACCTCTTGTGAAGTACCTGTGCAAATCTTTGACCCATTTAAAAAAATTGTATTGTTTAATCATCTTTTGGTTATTAACTTGTGCAATTTTTCTATATATTGTAGATATGATTTGTTTTGACAGATATATGACAACAATTTTCTGATCGGTGGCATGCCTTTCCACTCACATAATGGTATTTTTGGTGAACGACGATTTTTAATGTTAATGAGTTTCCATTTATTAATCCATTTGTTTATGGCTAGTGATTTGCTTTCATCGATGTATTTTTTAGAAGTTTTAGGCTCAAAGCAAAATGAGCAGAAGACAAAGGTGCCCATAGCCTCCCCTGTTATCAGCATCCCTCACCAGCATGGTGCATGTAATAAATTGATGAGCTCGCAGGGACACACTGTGCCCACTCTTAGTGTGCATTCTGTGGGCTGTGTGGGTTTGACTGATTTACAAGGCCATTTACATCTCCATTACAGTACACACGGAGTAGTTTTACGATGTAAAAGTCCTCCATGTTCTTAATAATGAACAGCTCTATACCAGAGACATTTTGTGGGGGTGGAGTGGGGAGTGGGGTCAAAAACAATAGGGGGAGGGAAATGCGCTGGACTATGGCGATGGCACACGGGTGATTTGGTGATGGGAAGCCCAAGGGGATTGCAACTGAGATGGGAAAAGGCACAAAACGATGTAAAAATAAACTATTATATTACTAAAAAAAAAAAAAAGCCCTCCATGTTCTACCTGTTCATCCTTCTCTCCCTCACTAGCCCCTAGAAACCACTGATCTTTTTAGTATCTCTGTAGTTTTACCCTTTGCAGAATACCATAAACTTAGAATCCTACACAAAGTAGCCTTTTCTGAGTACGTCTTTCACTTAGTAATTGCACTTCTTTTTAAGGTGGTTTCATCTGTTTTCATGACTTGATAATCCTTTTTTAAAAAACATTTTTTTTTATGCATACAAGAACTGGGGTACAGGCCAGAGGTGTGGGAGATGAGAGGATTCACCAGAGACAGAGTGGGGAGCAGAAAAGGTGGATCTACTGAAATCCACTGTTGAAGGGAACAGAGGGAGAGACTGGATAGGTGTGCTGTGTCCTGTGGGTCAGCTCCCTGGCTGGGGATCGAACTTGTGCTGCAGTGGCTTTGGATAGATTCATAGTGCTGAGACTCAGTCCCTTGCATCACCAGGAAGCCCTTGAGAGTTTTTTCATCCCCCCCCATATATTTTGGATAAAAGTCTTTTATCAGAGATATCTTTTGCAAATATATTCTCCTACTATGCAACTACTCTTTTTATTGTCTTGACAGTGTCTTTTGCACATTTTAAAATTTATATATATATATATATTTTCATAACTTCATTT
>NW_004567135.1:10993407-10997578 GCF_000260355.1 Condylura cristata | reverse complement strand
CACAGGCGGGAATCGAACTCATGCGGAAGTGGCTTTGGCTTTTCAGTGCTGTGCTTTAACCCGCTGTGCCACCAGGGAGGGCCCCATAACTTCATTTTTGTGCAGTGTTTGTAGACAGTTTTAATTTTAATGAAGTCTAGCCTCAATTCTTTCATAAATAAGGCTTTTGCTGTTACATCTAAAAAGTCTTAGTCAGATGCAAGGTCACCCAGACTTTTCTCTTATGTTAGTTATCTTTTAGGAGTTTTAGAGTTTTGGGTTTTACGTTTAGTGCCATGATCCATTTTGAGTTCATTTTTGTGAAGAGTATGAGGCCTATGTCTCAGTTCCTTTTTTTGGCTTGTGGGTGTCCAGTTGTTCCAGCAACATTTGTTGCAGAGACTGTCTTTGCTCTCTTGTATTGCCTTTGTCAGTGGACTGTTTTTATGTAAGTCTATTTCTGGCTTCTCTTTTCTCTTCCATTTGGAGACAGCCCAGGTAAAAGAAATGGTGAGTCAGTGGGCGGAGTTGCCCCAGATCCCGTTTGAGTAGGTGGACTAAATCATGGACTGGAGGGTCCTGTCCGAACAACTTGGTCCTCACCCTGACCATGAGGCACCATGACAGATAAAAAGCATTAGATCCTGACTAATAATTATCTCACAGTATCTCTGTGAGAAAGCTGTGGAGAAAGCTGAGGGCCCACGTGAACACTTGGAATGCAACCCATCTATGCATGGCTGGGCACACCCCAATCCAGAACCAGCCTGCTGTTGCCCTCCTCCCTGACCTGCCCTTTAACTCCCCCGACTCCCTTCAGAGAGCCGCTGTGTTCCCCTTCCAGAGAAGGCGCCCTCAAGGGAAATCTCTCCAATAAAGCCTTACCTGGTTCAGCTACAACTAATGCTCTCTGGGGAATTCTCCCCACCCAGGGCAAAGGACCCGCTCTTTGGATTAGGGCTTGCAGTCCATTGATCTGTTTACCTACTCTTTCACCAGTCCACACTGCCTTAGTTGGTGAGTTTTTATGAAGCCATGTGGTCTCAATCCTCCAAGTCTGTTCTTCAATATTATGTTGGCTATTTTGGGGCTTCTCTCTTTTCCTGTGAGTGATACAAAGTCACTTGCTGGCATTTTGATTTGGGTTGCACTGAGTCTGTAGATCAAGTCGAGAACGGACATCTTGAAAGTTTTGAGCCTTTTGATCCATGAACATAAACTGTCTCCACTGGTTAGTCTTTCTTTGGTTTCCTTCATCAGTTTTGTAGTTTTTCTCATACAGATCTCATGCCTGTATTGTTAGATTTAAACCTACATATTTTATTTGAGAAGTGTTTTTTTTTTATTACAAAGTTTATTTTTACATCATTTTTTTTTCCACCTCGATTGTAATCCCCTCAGGTTTCCCATCACCAAATCACCCCTGTGCGAACCACCATAATCCTGTGCATTTCCCTCCCTTCCCCCCCCCGCTCCCCCGTTTTTGATCCCATTCCCCACTCTGCCCCCACAGAATGTCTCTGGTATATGGTTGTTCATTATTTTTGTTATTTTCTCGCCTGGTCCATTATACTCCTGCTATGAGTGACACCATCCGGTATTTTTCTTTCTCTTTCTGGCTTATCTCACTAAGCATGATCTTTTCCAGCTCCATCCAAGTTGCTGCAAAAGACATGTGTTTCTCTTTTTTGGTTGCTGAGTAATATTCCATTGTATATATGTATCACATCTTTCTAATCCAGTCATCTACTTTTGGGCATTTGGGCTGCTTCCATGTTTTTCCAATTGTAAATAAAGCAGCAATAAACATGGGGGTACAAGTATCTTTTCAATCAGTGTTTTTGTGTCTTTTGGGTAGATACCTAGGAGTGGGATTGCTGGGTGGTAGGGAAGCTCCATGTTTAGCAGTTTGAGGAACCTCCAGTTTTCCATAGTGGTTGTAATAGTTTGCATTCCCAATGCAGGAGAGTTCCTTTTTCTCCACATCCTCGCCAACATTTGTTATTGCTAGTTGTTTGAAGATGTGCCATTTGAGAAGTGTTTTTAATTTAAATTCCACTCGCTCATTACCAGTATGGAGAAGAGCAATGGGCTTTTTAAAATATAAACTTATATCCTGCAACCTTGCTATAATCCCTTTTAGTTTGCTTTTTTTTTTAAAATATTCATTTGCATTTTCTACACAGATGATCATATCGTCAAACAAATCTGAAAAAAAAAAGGATTTATTTATGTATACAAAAACTGGGGTACAGGCCATAGATAGGGGTGGTGAGAGGACCCACCAGAGCAGAACAGGCAGATGTGCTAAAAAACACTGCTGAGGGTTGCAGCGAGGAGAGTCTGCTGCACCATGTGGGTCAATTCCCTGGCTGGGGATCGAACTCATGCTGCAAGTGGATAGCTTGCTGGCTCTGACTTTAACCCCTGCACCAGCAGGGAAGCCCAGGGTAGAGTGCTGTTGTAAATGCTATCTCCAGAAGTTGTCAGTACACAGAATTGTTGCCTGTATACAGAATTAATTGCTTTTTGTAGTTTTACTTACATATTTTAATGGTGGCAAAGACATGCCTAACATGGATTGGCCATTTTAACCATACAGGTCAGTGGCACTAAATACATTCACATTGTGTTCAAACATGCAATTGATTATTTTTTTGGTAACACCATCGACAGAATTTAGACTCCATGTATTTCATTCATTTAAAGTGTACAATTCAAAAACGAGCAGTAATGAAAATTATATATATAAATAAATATTTAAAAATTATAGAGCGTACAGTTCAGTGGCTTGTAGTCTATTCACAGAGTTATGCGCCTATCACCACAGAACCTGTTAGAACATTTTCATCACTCCCTAGAGAAATCTGTAAACTTTACCTGTCATTTCCCAGCCTTCGCTAGCCCCAGCCCTGGCTAACTTTATTCAACTTACCACAGTGAGCTGAACACACACACACCCACACCCACACACACACACACACCCTACTTTCTGTTCATGACTTGCACCCTAGTGCGCAGGTATTCAAGAGGGGAAAGAATGGCTCGAGTTTCATTTTTTTTTAAGTTTTATTTTTATTTATA
The DNA here is from genome assembly GCF_000260355.1 of Condylura cristata. Classification (NCBI taxonomy): domain Eukaryota; kingdom Metazoa; phylum Chordata; class Mammalia; order Eulipotyphla; family Talpidae; genus Condylura; species Condylura cristata. Next base: position 10,994,515 of record NW_004567135.1, on the reverse strand, counting down.
CATAGAAGAGCGGGGGTATAGACCAGAGGTTGGGGGGGTGGTGTGTGGTAACAAGATTGACCAGAGACGGAGTGGGGAGCAGAACAGGCAGATGTACTGAAGTACACTGCTGAGGGGAGCAGCGGGTGGGTCAGGAGAGGCTGCTGCGCCATGTGGGTCACCTCCAGGGCTGGGGATCGAACTTGTGCTGCAGTGGCTGGCAGTGGCTTCACAGTGCTGTGCTTCAACCCACTGCTTCTTTTGACCTAGCTTCTGTACCCTAGACTTTGGAAAGAGTGACAGCAAACTGAGTTGTTCTACCAACATCTCAATCCAATTTATCTCTTTAATCAGCTCATCAATTTCCCCATTCTCCATGAACACCTTTTCTGCTTCCCCTTCCTCCACTTTTTTTTGGGAGGTGGGGGGCAAGGGTGGCCATCTGTGCTTAGAACAAATCCTCACATGGCCAACAGAGGGCAGCCACCAGGGTGTAACCTCAGACCTTAGTAGGATTCCACTCAATTTTTTTTCATTTATTTATGCATACAGATCTGGGACACAGGCCAGAGGTGCAGGGGTGAGAGGATTCACCAGAGACAAAGTGGCGAGCAGAACAGGCAGACGGGTGAAATACACCACAGAGGGGAGCAGCAGGTGAGACAGGAGAGCTCTCTTTGCCATGTGGGTCACCTCCTTATTGGGGGATCGAACTTGTGCTGCAGTGGCTGCGGCCAGCTTTGTGGTGCTGTGCTTTAACCTGTTGCACCACCAGGGGAAGACCCAGAGTCCACTCATTTTTTAGTAGCTACTGAGTGTCCATTATGTGCCAGCTACTGCTGGATGCTGGGGGTGCAAAGCTAAGATAGGGGTCTCTACTCTGGGGCAGTTTGTGATTTCAAAGAGTGAGACAGAAACAGAAACAGTTACAATACTGAACAGTGAGAGTAAGGCAGAAGAGTCTTCAAGAGACTGGTTTTCCAAGGGAGGGTGGGAAGAAAAGGGGGATTAAAAATGCCTCCCAGGGTTCCTCAAACTGCTAAACATGGAGCTTCCCTACCACCCAGCAATCCCACTCCTAGGTATCTATCCAAAAGACACAAAAACACTGATTGAAAAAGATACTTGT
>NW_004567135.1:10975075-10992577 GCF_000260355.1 Condylura cristata | reverse complement strand
AGACTTGCGGGCATGTGGGTGGGAACAGGAAATAAGTCACTCTTGGTAAGTGCTAGCCCCTCACTCAGAAGCAAGGTCATCCCAAAGAGAGAAGATTGAAAGCTTTGAGGAGTGGTAAAGGTTTGGAATAGCAGCTAAGGGAGATGTCAGAAGCACGTATAATAGGACTGCCGAGTAACACTGAAGGCACAACTGAGATTAGTTTCACAAAAAAAAAAAAAAAAAAAAAAAATGCCTCCCAGGAGGAAATGCTGGAATTGGCACTTGAAAGATGATCATTTCTTGTTTTTGCAGAGTACATAGCCCAGAAGGGCATCCAGGCAGTGGAACCAAGGGGAGCATGATACTCCCACCCCCCACCTTGAACAAAGGGTGCCAGGGAGTGGGCAGAAGAGACTTGGGATCCTTGTTACTTCTCACTGCTTCTTCCCTGCAGCTTCCTGATGGGTCTCAGACTATTTAGTGTCTCTTCCTGTTAGCATCACTTATGAATGCATATTTTCCAACTGTCTATTACGTGCAGGCAGTGGGACTAGTACCCTCCTCCACAGAGCCTGTGGTCAGTGCAGGGGATGGAGATGAAGCAAGAGACCGATCACTTAGCTAATAACTGCAGTGTGGTGTGAGAAATGCTCTCCTATGCTTGTGGGCAAGAACTCTCTAGGGAGGGCCATGACCTGGACTTGGTATCTATACCAAGAAGCTTCTCCAGATGTTAGGCTCATCTGGATGAATAGAGGCCTGTCCGCTGAGGGAGTGGGCAGCCTCTGGGGTGAGGCCTGGGAGACACTGGTCAAGCAAGACTGCAGGTGACGGGCTCCGTGCCTAGCTGAGGAGTGCAGGGCAGGAGAAGACAACAGCTTCTGCTCAGAGGAGAATCATGGTCCTAGGTTTCCATCAAGGGACGCAGAGGACAAGACTCAGAGGCAGAAAGAGTCGTGTGGCCATTCTTTCAAAGACTCGGAGGGTGGATGGCCCCCAGGCCCGGAGGGACTGTGCTTCTGAGGCTTCTTAGCCCCATAGTGAAAGTGGTGCCCTGGCAGAAGCTGTAACTGCACTGTGTCTGTGAGAGCCGCTCTCGGAAGAGACTCCAGAGCCCTGGCGAGGGCTGCAGACACCAGCTCTGAATCCCGAGCTCTCTCTACAGCTCAGTCTCTCGTTGAACTGTTTCTCTCAGCCTCCTCCTCCCCAGGGTTTTTTCCTTCATCTCAGCATAATAATGCTGATGTTTACCAGGCCTCTGGGCCCTTTGTCGTGGTCATTCTCTCTCAGTGACTAGGAAATCTCTCCACTTGCATAGCCAAGGAACCCTCAAACATGGTGTCCTCTGTTCCCCCTACACTCAGGTGAGCTCCACTTTCTGTATTTTCAGTATTGAGGCCTTTTCCCGTTTCCCCTTTCCAAGCCCCACCCTGGGCGTGTCCCACACAGTTCCCTCCTGGGGCCCTTCCTGTCACTTGTTCTTCCCTTTTTTTTAAGGCTCCTTTACTTATGCACATAAGTACAGGCCAGAAGTCAGGAGGTGAGAAGCTTCATCCGAGACAGAGTGGGGAGCAGAACAGATGGACTGACTGACTGGAGTACACTGCTGAGGGGAGCAGCAGGTGAGACAGGAGAGGTCTGCTGCACCTTGTGGGTCATTTCCCCATCCGGGGATTAAATGTGTGCTGCAGTGGCTGCACACAGCTTCATAGAGCTGAGACTTAACCCCTTGCACCACTGGGGAGGCCCAACACATGCAATGTTACAGGCAGTACAATGTTCTGAAAAAATACCTCTGGCCTGTACCCTAGTTCTTACATGCATAACTAAATACTTTTTAAAAAATATTGCAGATGTTGTCCTATGTTATAACTCTGTTGCATGTTTTTTACTCATACCTCCTATGTTCTTGGAAGTCAGCAATCATGTTAGATTGACCTTGAACACCTTCACAGTTCCTAGCAGCAAGACAATAAAATAAACATTTTTGTCAAACTCCCCTGGTTTCGGCTTTCTGTATAAACCTCCTTACTCTTTTTTTTTTTTTTAAAGATTTATTTATTTATGCATACAGAACTGAGGGGTACAGGCCAGAAATGCAAGGGTGGTGAGAGGCTTCACCAGAGACAGAGCGGGGAGCAGAACAGGTAGATGGACGAAGTACACTGCTGAGGGGAGCAGCGGGCGGGTCAGGAGAGGTCTGCCGCGCCATGTGGTCTCCTCCGGGGCAGGCGGGAATCGAACTCATGCAGAAGTGGCTTTAGCTTCTCTGTGCTGTGCTTTAACCCGCTGCATCACCAGGGAGGGCCAACCTCCTTACTCTTAATAGACCATTTGCTAATTTTTCAAGTGATTTAAATGCATTTTGAAAAGATATATTTAAGGACCATTTTCACATGACAAAAGTAATGTGTTTATTTTTATTTTTTTAAGATTTATTTATTTATACACACAAGAGCTGGAGTGCACGCCAGAGATGCGAAGGATGAGAGGATTCAACAGAGACAGAGTGGGGAGCAGAACAGGCGGATCTACTGACATACACTGCTGAGGGGAGCAGCGGGGAGACAGGAGAGGTCTTTGGTCCATGTGGGTCAGTGGCTGGCAATAGCTTGATAGCTCTGATACTTTAACCTAGGCTCTGCCAGGAAGGCCCAGAAATATTTATTCACTAAGTACTATGGCAGGAGTTTTAAAGAAGTTATGAGAGGGCCCTCTCTGGTAGTGCAGCAGGTTAAAATACAGCACTATGAAACTATCACAACCGCTGCAGCATGAGTTCAATCCCTGGCCAGGGAGCTGACCCACATAGCACAGCAGACCTCTGTCTCTCATCTGTTGCTCCCTCAGCAGGGTATTTCAGTCCATCTGCCTCTTCTGCTTCCCACTCTGTCCCTGGTGAATCCTCTCACCCCAATACCCAGTCCTTGGCCTGTACCCCAGTTCTATATGTATTAAATAAATAAATCTTTGGGGAAAAAAAAAGAAGTTATGAGAATGCCATTTCTTTCCAGGAGTCATGCTTAGGACAGGGAGCCACCCTTCATGTTGAGTTTCTTTGGAATAGAAGGTATGTGTCTATTCCAAGTAGAACATTCCCAGCTTGGTTGCTAAGATGTGATTGTTTCTCAACAATTAGACGGTTTCCCCAGGAGGTCCTTCCTCTGCGCCATCTGAACTTCTTGTGGCGCTGTTGTCCACCTGTGTGGGTGAGAAGGACAGAAACAGTCTGGCGCAGGGTCAGGTTAGAGAGACTCAAGAGTGGAGATAGACGTCAGTTGCAGCCGCTGTCCCCAGTGAACCAGGACAGGACAGTAGCTGCATAAGGCTAGGGAGGGATGGACTCAGGGGAGCCTCAATAATAGAAGCCTCTGCTTTCGAGAGGCATGAGGGGGGTGCAGGAGAGGAGGACTCAGAGATGACCCAGACAGGGAGTGAGTTTGGATGGAGAGAAGACAATGCATTCGATGTGGCGTGTATTGAGTTTGAAGTCCTGCAAGAAATGAAAGGAAATGAACATTTAGAAGTAAGAGTTTGCAACTCAGATGATACCAGGATATTGTCATCTGGAAAATTTTAAGCATTCATTCTAAGCTCCTATTCGGAACGTCTAGTTGAAGCTCACTGATTCTCTCATCCTGAACAAGATCAGCATCTGTAAGGCCTTCGCTGCCCTATTACCTCCCTCTTCAACTTTTTTTTTTTTAAAAGACTTATTTATGATTACAAGAACTGGGGTGGGCCAGAGGTGCGGGGGGTGAGAGAACTCACCAGAGACAGAGCGGGGAGCGGAACAGACGGATTCACTGAAATACACTGCTGAGCGGAGCAGCAGGGAGGAGGTGGGGGTCAGGGGAGGTTGGCTGCGCCGTGTGGGTCAGCTCCCTGGCCGGGGATCGAACTCGAGCTGCAGTGGCTGCAGACAGCTTCACAGGGCTGCGCTTTAACCTGTTGTGCCACAGGGTGTGCCCCTTGTCTCATCTTTTGTGTTGTGTTGTCTGATGCTTTAATTCTACCCTGCTTTTTACTCCCTCAAATTAATAGTGATCTATTTTTTTCTTTTCCTGGAGCATCTGAAGCTAAAAGAGTAACATCAAGATCATCATCTGCTGGATTGTTTCCTCAGCTAGTTGTCCTTGTCTTCCCACAGCACAGGTTTGTGAATGTTCTTAGCCTCGTTGGGCAGCAGGATCACTGCCACGGGCAAAGGTTCCCATCTGTTACTAACTTGGGCTTTGCAGGCTAAGCCAGTCTTCACGCTTATCCCAATTACTGCAGCTTGCTAAGAGGGGCATTCAGGTCCATTGTTACCGTACAGTGCCTGATGCAGAGCGATGACTCAACCAGTGCCTGACACAGGGCGATGACTCAACCATTCAGTAAATCAGTAAATAGACTTCTCATTCATACTTTGTTTATAACAGTAAAAAAATCCAAAATGACTTCACCATTTCTTGACGTTCTTTCACTCTATCCTCCATGTCTTCCCTCATTTAAAATTATTTTATTTTTCTGCATCGCATGTAGGGTGAATTCCTAAGAACTATTTTCTAATTCCTTCCATAACTTCAGTCTTGATTACACCTTGTTAAGATTTAAAATTTGAATGTCTATGTTTTTAGCTTTTAAGTTTTCTAATTGATTCTTTCTCCAGTCGAGGTCTGTCTGTCATCACTTTTTAAGATTTTGGTCTTTTAAAATGGGATTCATTTCTTCGTTATCTTAAGCACCCTAAGCATTTTTAATTGATATTGAGGATAATGGTTATCATTATTTCATTAAATAAAGTCTCTCTTTGAGAGACTGTTTCTATAAAACCAGTCTCCCATGGAGTAATTTCATGTTCCAATTAGTGGTATTGTTGGTTATAGTTATAGAGCTAGATTTCCGCACGGCCCAGGGAAACTGAGTTTCGTCTGTAAGTGGTGTCTGTTTTTCCCGCCCTCTCCTCTCTTCCCCTTGTACATACACTTCCTTTCCACTTGTTTTTTGGGTTATCTCTCGTGTACCCTTGCCCCAATCCAGTGTCCAGACCAGCTCTTAAAATGAGTAAAAAAGCTCTTCTCATACAGAGATACAGGATCAGGGTGCCCCCGGTTCCTATTTGAGAATCATAATGATAATCAGCATTCCTTGAGTTCTTACTACGTGGCAGGCCCTGTTTTACATTTATTACCTCATAGAGTGCTCCTAACACTTATGAGCTAATTTCTATATGCCTGCTAGTATTTCTCCACCATCATTTTACAAATGAATAAAATAAGGTTTGTTAAAATGTTAAGTAGTGTGTGAACAAATCACAACCCAGAACACAAATAATCCTTTCTAGTGATAGATAACCTGAGCTGGACCAAATAAATTTCTGTTGTTTTTCTATCACTTTTAATCAAGACTGCAGGTGCATATCCCTGAGATATGTTTGTGAGGGGCAGTCTAAGTAAGGAGCCCAACTTGTATTTTCTGATATCTTATTCTTTTTTTTTTTTAATTTATTTATGCATGCAAGAACTGGGGTACAGGCCGAAGTGCGGGGGTGAGAGGACTCACCAGAGACAGAGTGGGGAGCAGAATGGGCAGATCAACTGAAATACACTGCTGAGGGGAGCAGCGGGCAGGACAGGAGAGGTCTGCTGTGCCATGGGGGTCATCTCCCTGGCTGGGGTGTGAACTTGTGCTGCAGTGGCTGGTGATAGCTTAATAGTGCTGAGACTTTAACACCCTGTGCCATCAGGGAGGCCCTGGTTTCTTATTCTTTTTTTTTTTTTTAAAGGTTTATTTATACATAGCTGGGATACAGGTGGGGTACAGGTGAGAGGTGCAGGGGTGGTGAGAAGCTTCACCAGAGACAGAGTGGGGAGCAGAACAGGCAGATGGACGAAGTACACTGCTGAGGGGTGCAGGGGGCAGGCCAGGAGAGGTCTGCCACGCCATGTGAACACCTCGGGCTGGGGCTTGAACTCGCACTGAAGCGGCTGCGGCCAGCTTGCACTGCTGTGTCCTAACCTGTTGCGCCATCAGGGAGGGCCCAGTATCTTCTTGATTCTTGTTTTCATCCTAACATGGCCCCAGCTTTAAGGAAATACCTACTTCCAGCAGGAGAGAAACAGCTTCCTCTCTCTTTATTCCTTTCAGGCATATTTATAGCTATGACAGACCTCCCAGAGACCCCTCACAGAGAATTGGCATGGGATATCTCAGAAAAGTTCACTGACAACTTTAATGATGCGCTCCAAGTTGCTGGCCAGGTGAGGACACTCAGACACCTTCCTGACTCTGGCCCTGGTGAGACCACCTCCACCAGTGAGGCGATTTGGGCACATACCCGTTGTGCCTGAGGAGTGTGGAGAACTTCCCAGCAGGACAGTCCGTGCTGGCCTCCAGGCTGGTCGCCATGGCCCTGACCACCTCTTTCCCACTCACTGATCCCTGGTCCAGCTTCACCCTCTGCTAGATTTCCTCTTCTCCTGCCTTGCTCTATCAGGGATTGCTGTTCTCAGGAATCTCCAGCCTTCAACCTGCCTTTCTTGAGTCCCTTCTCTCCAATAGGTGTCTGCAGAGAATATCCTACAAACCCTCAAGGTTCTGGAAGTCAAAATCATAAATAACAAGTTGGCAACTCCACTGTGCCAGAAAGTGACAGATATCATCATCAAGTACCTGAGGACGGTGGTGAGGAGCCCGTGTGTCTGGGTTGAGGGCGCTAGGGAAAGAGGACCCTACGTCTGAGCCCAGAAGCCCATTTCTACTGGGTAATTGCACTTGAGAACTAAGTGGGACCTGGAACACGAGTCCCTCCAGCTTCTGACGGTTTGCGAGAGCCCGTCTTACCCTTGAGTGTGTCCCAAGAATTGTGACCTGGACGGAATTGCACATAATGAAGGGGCGAAAGGTTAGATGGAAAGGGGAGAAGGATTGGGGCTGTTGGCCTCAAAATCTGGCTTGGTCTTCAGTCCTGACCCCCTCCTGGGATGCCCTGGGCAGTTCCTGTTGTTACTGCGGCTCAGCCAGCCAATCTCCACTGCTAACCTATTTCACCCACCTGTCTGCTTGCCCCCCGTAGACTATGACTCATGACTCTGCTTACCTGTTTACCTGTTTACCTCTGTATTGACTCTCCTGACACTGCATTAATTGGGTGTCTTCTTTTTTTTTTTTATTTATTTATGCACACAAGAACTGGGGTACAGGCCAGAGGTGTGTCTCCCACACCTCTGGTGAGAGGTGAGAGAGTGAGAGGATTCACTAGAGACAGAGAGGGGAGCAGAATAGGCAGATTGATGAAGTGCACTGCTGAGGGGAGCAGCGGGTGGGACAGGAGAGATCCCCTCCCTGGCCAGGGATCGACTTGTGCTGCAGGGGCCGGAATAGCTTCACAGAGCCACCAGGGAGGGCCCAGGCTGTCTTATTTTCTAGGGTACCTTCCTTCCAGTTTTCCACTTTCCTTACCATATACCTCTCCTGATCAAAATCCTTGACCTACTGGGGCCTTTTAAAGTTGCCTCCACAATCTCCCCACTAACTGCTGTGCGGGGATCTCCCTGACCTGGGGACCCTGATCCCCACTCTTACCCAACACACAAACCAGAGAATTCTTGTCTTCTCGTGCTCTTGCACACTCCAAGAAGCTCTTGTGCTCCATCACTGAAAAGGTGAGCATTGGACGAGGCAGGTGAATTCCTTCCCTTTGGATAGAAGAGAATTACTTCTAGACCAAGGCTGATTCTCAGAAGCCTGAGGACTCATCTAGGGGATTAACCTTGGGACACTCACGTCTTCCTGTCTCCAGAAACCAGAACAAGACCTGGAGGAGAAATGTACTGCAGTCCTGCTGGCGATCGGGTCCCACTTTCCAAGAATGATCATCGAGAAACTCTGGGACAGAGTCCATCTGTACAACTTGCCTCCCAGAAGCCTCCTGGTTGCCATTGGAAAACTCAGTGGCTGCCCGGGTAAGGGTCCCTGTGGCGGAGAGTGAGTCTGAACAGAGGACAGGGTCTGGCGGGTGCTGTAGGTGTCCATCCTCCTGGCGCTTCCACTGAACATCTCACTCAGCAGCCATGGGTGTGTGGTGGGGAGGAGCCAGCCAGGACCCTGTGGGGTCCTGGTCAGGAAGGAGACTGACCAGGCGCAGCACAATAGGAAAATATCACAACAGAGGAGACTAGAGCTGGAGAGACGACTTGGAAGCAAATGTAGATGGAAGGAAGAGACAGAAAGTTCCCAATCAGCGGTGGTGTGGGGAGCAGAATAAGTGACAGGTGCTGTAGTTTTGGGGACCCTGAAGCTGTGTGCTGAGGAGGGCAGTGTGTGCATATAGACTGTGGCGACGGCTTGGCTTGTGCACTTTGCTGACATCCATTATTGCGCAGGTGAGGCCGAGGCCTGAGGTCCAGGTTCTATCCTGGCACAGGAACAAACAACAGAAAAGGCTCCCTCACCCCAGTCCCTCCCTCCAACACCAAGCGAGCAAGAAAAGTCAAGTCGCTGGACAAATAACACCCCTGCCCCCCTGCCCCCCCCTTTTTTATTTTTTTTACCAAGAGAGGCTGGGGGTTATTAGCCGACCTGGGCATGAGGTTTGAGACGCACAGGCTCTCAGGCTGGGCTGCCCAGCAAGCCCAGGGCCCACGAAGGCAGAAACGCGTCTCCTGGCAGGGTCCCACCGACTGCAGAGAGCTGCCGTTTGTTTCTTTAAGGGTCCCAGGCTGTGTGTGTGCCCAGGCTGTGGCAGGGCCTCATGGCGTCCTGCTCATTGCCCTCCTGTGACGCATAACATCGGGTACCGAGGTCCTCCTTGGCGCGGAGGAAGCCGAGGCTCAGCTATATTAAGTTACTTGCTCCAGGTTGGAGGCAGAGCTAGTGAGCAGAACCCAGGTCTTCCGGCCCCTCAATGCCACCTCAATGCCGTCTGTCCGTGAAGGCGGTCGCCTCCCCTCCCTGGAGCAAGGATTCTTCTCGCACTCTCCCCCAGGTACAGCCCACTGCATCGGCACCACGTGGGAACATGTCCTGCGCCTTCTGAGGCTGGCACAGGAAGAGGAAGACATGTTGGCCATATGTCAGGGTGAGCGGCAGGCGGGCCTGTGCAAACTTCTTTGGGAGTTAGGGGTGGAGGAAAGAAGAGCAGGGAGAGATTGGGTTTTCTGAATGTGGACCCAGGAACCTGGAGAAGGGGCAGGAGTGCACTCATCTAAAGTAGGCCAGGTGTGAGCAGCTCCTTTTCTCCATCTGGCCTTTCATGGCTTGGTTTGAGGCAAGGACCGAGCTTGAGGAGGGTGCTGGGGGGTTGACAGCCTCCATCACTTTCTCCCCACAACCCCCGGGTGAGTCAGCAGTTGGAAGGCAAGAGAGTGGGGGTGGGGTGGTGAGTGGGTTGGTCTCTCCTGAGGGCCAGAGGCCCTCTTAGGGTTGGGATGAGGGGACAATGCCCCTGTGTATGGATGTTTCCCTTTGTGGGAAGAGAAGGGTGATGAGCAGCCCAGCTCCCTGCTTCCCACACAGTACTCAATGGATTGGTCCTCAGCGCTCGGAAGCACCTGGATCTGGGCGCCAGTGCTGATGAAGTGATGGACATCACACAGGAGGCGGTGTCCATCAAGGCCTACCACACTCTCCGGGTGCTCTTCAATCGTTGGCCCATGAAGAGCAAGGGAAAGGTGGGACTGGGGGAGAGCAGGGGTCTGGTGGATGGGCAGAAGGGGTGACCCTTGAGCCAGAGGTGGGGAAAGACCGTGTCTGTCCACATGCCCATGGAACAGTAACTCACCAGACTTCTCCAGGAGAGTAAGGTGACTCCCCTCAGGCTCCTCCAGACTGCATCCAGACAAGGGCACAGTCAGAGAAAACGCCACTGTCCACTCAGTTCTATATGCAGTTAATCTCCTGATCACCCTGATTTGCCAGGTGTGCGCTAGGTCCTTAGAGTACAAAGCGCCACGCCAAGCCTTGCCCCACATTCCTCCCTGAGCTGAGGCCAGTGCGTGTATCTCCTTGGGCTCAGGTGGCAGAGCAGACCCTGGTCATCATTGGCCACCTCTTCTTCCTCATTGCACCATCCAAACTCAAGAACCAAGTGAACCAGTTAATCCGCTGGTTGATGACGATGTCCAACAATGTGACACCTTTCTACATCTCCCAGGTAAGTAGGGTGGAGGTGAGACTGTTGCCCAAATAACTATTGCTTGAAGTGAATTCAAAGTGTAGTCAAAAGAGCAACCTATGAAGGAGGCTATTCAGAGCAGGCTGAGGATCCAGACCTGGAGGCTGTCAGCACATTTCTCCATGGTTGACTCTTGGTTTACATAGGTAACTAATATGCCCAGAGACACCACGTAATGATTATTGAGCAAAGGAAAACAATACACCTAATTAATTTCAAACATTCTCTGTTAGTAATGTAAGTAAAGTAGGTTGGTTTCTAATTTTCTCAGCTAATGATAAAGGACATGTCTTCTCCATAAGTGCAATGACCTCTTTATTTATTGATTTTTTTTTTTTTTTTTTTTGCAAAGTGATCTCTTTATCTTACAGTCAACTTAAAGCTATCTGTGTGGAAGATAGATACTTGAATTTCTTGTTCTAGAACATGGCCCTATAGCTGTACGCTGCAGTCAGGACATTATCTCAGGCTCTCTCTTTCAGCAATGCATGATGGGTGAACTCAGTCTGTGGAATTTTCTTTTCACCTCAGGGTTTCCTCACAGCAAACAGCTATCGTCTTGCTGACTCCAGCCTCTGAGATGCCTCTGCAGTATGGTCACATAGGAAGCTATGGTTCTAGTAGAATGTATAATTTTCTGTGTTTTAGTCCACAGTTGCATTCCATATTAATTTTTATAAATAGTTAATGCTGGAGTTGGCAAAACATAACCTATAGGCCAAATCTGACATTAAATTTGTTTCATAAATAAGGTTTTATGGGAATTCAGTCACATCCATCAGTTGCTTGGCTTTTCTCTGATTTCCCTGTATCTGACCTTTGGCTCTAGATTATCAGGTTCATGAGGTTAGATCAAGCCCATCTGGGGAATCTCCCTATTTTAAGGTCAATTGAGGGCCCTGCCTGTTGGCGCAACTGGTTAAAGCACAGCACCATGAAGCTACCACAGCCACTGCAGCACTAGTTTGATCCCTGGCCAGGAAGGTGACTCTCATGGCACAACAGACCTCACTTGTCCCTCGCACTGCTCCCCTCAGCAGTGTATTTCAGTCCATCTGCCTGTTTTGCTCCCCACGCTGTCTTCTGGTGGATTCCCCTCTGGCCTGTACCCCAGTTCTTGTTTTAAAAAAAGTTAGACAGTTTCTTAAAAAGTAAGTGATAGATCTGTGGTGACAGAAGAGCAAATCAGGGGATTCCCAGAAGGCCACTTTGGGGGTGATGGGCATGTTCGTGACCTTGACCAAGGCTATGGTTTCCTGTGTGAAACACCTCAAACACGTGCAGTTTATGATGTCAGTGAGACATCAAGAAAACTAAAAACCAAAAGGAATGCTTGTAGGCTACTTGTAGAGCTCTCAGACTAGTCAAGCCCACCAGGGAGCTGGCACTGACGGGGACTTTCAGGCCTGGTTTTCAGGACCGGGGCGAGAGAAGGAGAACCAGGGCTTGTGTTGGCCAGGAGGACTTTACCCGCTTCTTTGAAGTCAGCCACGGCTCTGTGTGCTGAGCTGCTCTGGGTTTCCATGGGGCGATGAGAGTATTCGAGAATCAGGACCGCTGTCTGGGCCAGGATAGGGCAGGGCAGGTCGCCGCTGTGTTTAGCTGGAAGGACAAGGCCCTGTGACTTCCTGGGGAAGGTCCCTGACACTCCGCCGGCCGGGGAGGTCCTCACAGGGGCACCGAGAGGGGCCTTCCCCGGAGACTGTGGGGTGGGAGTGGGGGGCCCGCTGGCCAGCGTGCTGCCTGTCCTTTCCGCACACAGTGTATCTGCCAGCTCGTGGACTCCCTGGCTCTCAGCGGCTGTGGCGGTGTGAACTTGGAATCCCAGCTAGGAAACATAATGCTCATATTGTTCAGGCAGGTGAGAGCAGGGACGTGTGGTCCTGGGCTTACCCTCTCCTCGGAGACGGTCACCCCAGCCCCGTGACATCCCCCACGCGGCTCAGGAGTCTCTGCCGGGGCGACCTTCACCACACTTGGGTTCCCCCAACAGGCGCTGCCTGGATTCTGAGCACAGAGTGGGGTGCTGTCTAGGAGGGGTGCAGGCCCCACTCTGCCTGCTTCTTGAGGGAGACTGGACTTGCTCCCCCCCCCAACTCTGGGAAAAGGCAGGAGGTTCAAACCACTCCATCTCACCTGTGGGAAATGTCAGAGCCTCTGGGCTGCACCCCGACTCTCGGAGGTGTACACTTGAGTGGGCGTAGGAGGAAGAAGACAAGCCCACCTTCCACATACCTAGTGTGGTGCCCACTCGCTCCTCCCCCTTGGGGGCGGGAACACGGGTTCCTTGGTTCTATTTTCCTGCTCTCCTTATGGCCAGCAGCACTGTCTCACGGCCACGTGCCTTGGTGTCCCCATCTGCTCTAGGGCCACTGTTCTGGGTCCTCTCAGTCTCCTGGCTTTGTTCTCCCCACAGCTGAACATCAGAGTAAACAGCGCAGATTCTTACTCTGTCCAGAACAGTCTCCTGGTCCTCAGGACCTTCAGTGTCCTAAGTGAGTAACACTCCCCTGGCCCCGGGGGTGGGGTGGTGCTCACTCCCTGCCCTGGAATGGGGCTTCTGTCCCTCTAGAAAAGTTGCCAAGCCATCCAGGGGAGCCGTGTCCGAAGCAAAACAAACCTCGGGAAGCACAGACCTCGCCCGCCACCTCCTCTGCCCCCACCCCTTCCCCGGGCGTTGGCTTCCTTTCATGAACCCCAGCTCAAAAGCTGATACTGCAGCCATGGCTTTGATGATCACGAGAGGTGTCTGAGCTGTGGCACAGGGGCAGAGAGGGCCGAGTTCCAGTCCGGGTGAAGCGTGGGCCCCGTGCTTGGCACATGGCAAATACTGGAAAAACACCAGCTCGCTCTCTTCCTCCTGAACTTCACCAACCTGATGAACCCCAGTTTACCCAGTTCATGGCATCAGTGGTTTGCTGTGAGCATGATTTACTTCTGCTTACCACCTGCTGCTTAAACACGCCCTTGATTCCCTTGATTCCCTCCCCTTCACCCTCTGATAGCCAAGTTGTACAATGACCAGGTGGTATTGTTAATACGCAAGACCATGGAGTCCAAGGACCCGGCCCTGGTGGAGTCGGCTCTCCACGTCTTCATGGATTTGTTCCTGGAAGGTGAGTGTGACTTGGCCTGGCTGGGGGTCTTCTTTCCTACTTGACCTCCCTTCTCTGGGCACCAGCCCCTGGAGTCATTAAACACACAGTGTAGAAGTCAGCGTGGGTTTGATGGGCTCTCAGCCGTAGGTAGGCACACTTGGGCAGCTGGCCTTCACCACCTGCGAAATGGAGGTAGAAGTAAACCCTGCCTTCAGGGCTGTTTTATTTATTATTATTTTTTATTTTTTTAAAGATTTATTTATTTGGGCATACAGAACTGGGGTACAGGCCAGAGGCTCAGGGGCGGTGAGAGGCTTCACCAGAGACAGAGTGGGGAGCAGAACAGGCAGATCGACGAAGTACACTGCTGAGGGGAGCAGCGGGCAGGTCAGGAGAGGTCTGCCGCGCCATGTGGTCACCTCTGGGGCAGGCGGGAATCGAACTCATGCGGAAGCGGCTTTAGATTCTCAGTGCTGTGCTTTAACCCGCTGCGCCACCAGGGAGGGCCCAATTCAGGGTTGTTTTGAAGAAAAGATTGAATGTAGTGTTTTGACCCGTGTCTACCACCCAGGCGCTTTTCGGGAGGTCAGTCTAGGATGATATCCCACAAAGTGGGCTTCAGCCTCAGTCGAAGCTGTGTGCCTTGCACAGCGCGAGGCACCAAAAACACACCTAGAAGTAGGGCGCTTTCCATCTCCAGGATCCTACTGTGGAGTAAGGACCTTGGGGTGCGCACAGTGAAATGATTCAAGGCAGTGTGCAGTCGGCTGCTTGGAGCGAGCAGGCTGTGTGCAGGGGTTTGCATGGGCGTGCTCAGAGTCAACCGGATAAACATCGTTTCAGGTCCCTACTAAGTCCGGCTGCAAGCAGAGGGGTGGCGGAGATAACCGCTGGAGATGCCCCTGGCCTTTGAAGCCCAGTACCTCAGGGCCCCCCAAGGCCCGCAGCTGTCCTCTTACACCCCCAAAGCGCCAGAGGCAGCAGGAGGGTACTGAGGCCCCACACCTGTCTTTTCTCTAGTGCCCCAGTCGGAAAAGCTGAGGAATGAGATCATGCACTCAACCATCGTCATGGTTCAAAAGGATCTCAAACCAGTGAGCAAGAGACTGGACGCCCGGGCTGGGAGGGTGCTTGCTTTCTTGAGACCTCAAGGTAGTGTAAACACAGAGGGGAAGGTTGTGGGGGAATGAGGAGTGAGGCCCCCCAACAGGCCTCAGGCTGCTACCTTGGGACTCTTCAAAGCCTGAGGAAGGTTTGACAGGTGGCTGCTCGACAGGTGGCTCCTGCCTGTCTTCTGAGGCTTCTCGGTGGAAAGTCCCGGGGTATCCTACCGGGATGTGGTGTTCTAGTTCTGTCTCCTGAGAGTTGCGTCTGCAGAGAAGACCTCAGATGTGTCTGGCACGAGGTTCAGACACCGTCTTTACACCAAGCCCTGCAGCTTGGGCTGGAGTGTCAGCTGCCAGCTTTAGGTTATGTGAGGCAGGCAGGGGGCATGAGAGCTGGTGGTTGGGCACCAAGCCAAGGACCACGCATCACCCCTGAAAGCAAAGTCCTCAGCCTTCAGGAGGTGAATGGAGAGCTGGGGATCTCGCAGGGTCGACCCCCAGAGCTTGTGGGATTTGTGCCTGCTTTCCCTCCAAAGCCCAGAACATCCTGAACTCAGACCCGCACCACCCACCATTCCTGCCAACATCCCGTCTCTCGGGATGTGAGGGGTGCAGAAGTAGGCGCTTGCGGTTCTCCAGGAGGGTGGTGGGAGCTGAGTGGGCTGGAACTCCCGGGCGGCATGCAGTCTCATCAGGCTCAGCCAGCGGTGCCCGGTCACCACCCAGAACCTGCTGAAGAGTCACACTTGGACTTGGGGACCAGAGACTGAGTCCCTTGAAGACACCCCTCGCTGGCTGCTCCTCCATGTCCTTACCTGAACCCCAGGCGGCACACCGGCCGTCCCTGCCACGCCATCCCCTCTCACTCTGATGGTCTGTGACCCCGCAGGTGAGGAAGGCCCTCCTGAGCTTCATCGAGATGCTGGGGCGGCACGACTACCTGTCCCTGCCCCAGAGCAACTCGATCCTGGACTACATCATCATCAAGCTCTGTGAATCTGAGTACTCTGTGAGCAAGGCGGGCGGGGTGGGGTGGAGGGCAGGAGGCCTGGCGGAGGGAGCTAAAGAAAACTTCGAAGTGGGAGCAGGAGGGAAATGAGAGGGGTGTATGGCTGCTGCTTGGGGTGGGGGGGGGCTTTGGCATCACCTGAGCAGGAGGGCAGCTGGCACAGGTTTCAGACTTAACATCTTTTCTATTCCAGAATGAAGAGGACGTCCGAATAATGTGTTCAAAGATTCTCCAAATGGTACAAGCAGTCAGGGGCAAAAGGGCCATTTCCGCACCCCCAGAGCTCACCCCCTCCTCTCTCCAGCCTCTTACATTCTGCCCTCCCAACTCCAGAACTCCCGTTCAAGTGCCTAGACTCCCCTGAAAGTTGTCTGTGTGCGGGGAAGCCGGCTGTGCTCTGTGTCCTGTCAGTTGCTGTGTGGGCTGCAGTTTCCCCATCTGTCCACAAGGGGGAGAAAACGCAGCCTGCCAGTCACAGGAAACTGCGGAGTCTGGGCCTAGAGGAGCCGATGTGTGGGTCAGAGTTGAGTGAAGGGCCCAAGGGAAGAGGACCGCTGGGATGCTCTCTCCTGGAGTCACAGCTGCCCTCCTCCTGGCGGGCTCTGCCTCCTGGCCTTCAGCACGTCTTCTGCCCTTGGGATGTTGCCCTGTGGATTCCAGACTTCGGGAAGCCCCTCTATCTGACCAAGTCCTTCCTGCTGTGATTTTTATCAGGACCTTGGTTATCGTTGATCGATACGGCGTGGTGGTGGTGGGGCTGGTGGTGATGGTGGGATGTGGGGTGTGTGTGTGTCTGTCTGCAGACCTCAGATGCCCTTCCAGAGAGGAAGACAAGGCTGTGGGTTGGAGAACTTAGGGCTGGGCTTATCAGGGGCTTGCCAGTGAGTGCCTTGCACACCCCCTGCCAGGTACCCTTGCCCAGATTGGTCACCATAATGTGTGAGCCCAGCAATCTCTTCGCCTTCGTGCCCCTGAGTAAGACAGTCGTGGAAATGGCTCAGAAGGCCCAGGCCCAGGGCCAGGCCCCCTACCTCAGCAACTTCCACCTCACGCGTAAGTCCAGGGGTATGCAGGGCCCTCCCTGGTGGCGCAGCAGGTTAGAGCGCAGCACTGTGAAGCCATCTTCAGCCCCCCAGCCAGGGAGCTGACCCACATGGTGCAGCAGACTTGTGTCCCGTCCACTGTTCCCCTCAGCCGTGCATTTCAGCAAATCCGCCTCTTCTGCAGCTTGCGCTGTCTCTGGTGAATCCTCTCAGCTCCTGCACCTCTGGCCTGCACTCTAGTTCTATGTGCATAAGGAAATAAATTTTTAAAAGAACAAAGTGCAAGGGTGTGCATCTGGGGTACAGGGTGTGATTGTGCAGCCGCGGGAGGAGGGCGCGGGGAGGATGCAGGTGGAGGCCCTGGAGGGCTGGGGAGGGGTGTGCAGAAGGGGTGGAGGTGCAGGCCAGAACCGAGGCCAGGATTGGGTGACCAGGGATTGGGGCGGCAGCACCTGTAGGTGACAAGGAGACCTGTTTGGAAGAGGGACATTCCAGACACAATTCCTTCTTCCTTTTTATAGTCTTTACTTTAGAGCACTAGTCAAGGTATGAACACGTTGGTATGAATTAGACGGTCATGAGTGGGTGGACAAGCCCGACTCTTGGTTCTCCCTTAGCTCCAACTCTGAGGCCCACTCTCCGTTTGCCTCCCGCACCCATGACTTGTAATCCCAGTGGAAGTCAAGGTTGCGTCTGCTCAGCTCTTCATACGGTGTGCATGCACGTGTGTGTCTGTGTGCTTAAACCAAAAAACATAATGGCTTGATTTTTAGGCTTTAAGTCAAAACGCCACGAGCCCTATAACATCGGCGCCTACTCTTCTCTCCACTTTGCTTTTCTCCTTCCCTAAGTGCTGATGGTGGGCAGCCATAGTGGGCTGAAGTTGGCGTAGGCTAGAACTGACTTGAATCTGTCCTTTTTCTTTCTACTCTCTTTCTCTTAGCCACCCAGTTTGTAACCCCACAGAACCTCCTGACCTGTCTTGTGGTAAGTGATGCTGGAATGTATAGTACATCTCTGTTCATCTACCTCTCCCTCCCTCCCACCCATCCACCCATTCAGCCACCCATCCAGCCCCCCATCCACCCATCCACCCACCCATCCA
>NW_004567135.1:10955923-10974756 GCF_000260355.1 Condylura cristata | reverse complement strand
CTGGCAGCACATGGTGGGGTCTGGATTTGGGGATGGGGAAGGCCTGACCTGCCCCCTGTGTGGCCTTATTGTGAGTTTCTTTCCCTTGACTTTGGGCAAGTCTCTGGATCGCATTTTCTTGGCAAGTATATTTTGATTTTCTCTATTTGTCTAGACATTATGTGTGCTAGGTATTAAAAATACTTGGAGAGACAAGGTACAGACTTGTTAGAGAGGTGTTCACTGTGTTAGTGGGGGAGGTAAGCACTGGAATAGGGTGATGAATGGCTAATAGAGGAATGCATAGGGCACAGTGGGATCTTAAGAGAACAATGGGTTGACATAGTCGATGAGTGTTAAGGAAGGCTACAGAGGAGGTGACACTTCTTGAGCATCTTGGAGATCATGTAAGGGATTCAGCAGGTAAAAAACAGAGGGGAGAATTAAGAAGATGTGGTACGTATACACAATGGAATATTACTCAGCAATCAAAAAGATAAGCTCATGCCTTTTGCAGCAACATGGATGGAGCCAGAAAGAATAAGAAAAATACCAGATGGTTTCTGTCATAGCAGGTTCACAAAGGACCGGGGGGGAAATAATAATGAACAACTATATACCGGAGACATTTTACGGGGGTGGAGGGGGAATGGGATCAAAAATGGGCAGGTGGGGAGGGGAGTGCATGGGACTATGGTGATGGCACACGGGTAAATTGGTGATGGGAAGCCCACGGGGTTACTACTGAGATGGAAAAAGACACAAAAATGATGTAAAAATAAGCTATTATAATTAAAAAACAAAAAACAGTGGGAAGGCTAAGCTTTAGTTCACTTTATAGTTTTGTTGTAATTTTCTTCTCACCCTTTAAATCCTCCTCTGCATCCTATTTGCTTCTCTTGTTTCTCAGATGCTTTCCCTAAAGCCCTACAAAGAAAAGGACATTGGTGTAAGTGCCCTAAAGCTACTTCATGCCCTGCATCCTATCACCTCGCTGCACCCCATTATCAACTCAGATGTGGGCCAGCTGTGGAAGCAAGAGATCCCTAAGATGGTGGAGTTCCTGGATGGTGAGGGGTTGGTTGGGAGGGCGCAGCAAGGGACATGTGGCAGCAGGGCGGACTCCAGAGGAGACTGAGTCCCGGCCAGAGGAGGGACCAGCGTCCCTGCCCCTCTGGGAGGCCGTTTTGATGGGTCAGCTTATGGGGACCATGCCGGCAATGAGCAGATCCTCCATTCAGAGTTCTGGGGCGCCAGAGCCCCCAGATCAACCCTGCCCCTTCTATGTGGGTGGAGGATCAGGGGAGAGGAACCAGACGACCCAGGTTTGTATCCTTGCTTTGACGCTGACCAACTGTGTGCTGGTCCTTGGGAAGTGACCCATCTCCTGGCACACCTGTGAAGCGAGGGGCAGTTACCTTGTAGGGTCACTGTTACCTTGGAGAATGAAAGGAGCTGACGGGCACACAGCCCCTGCTGTGGTGTTCAGGTGTTGGTTCTTTCTCCTCCTGGTCGGTGGGTCTCCATGCTCTCCCCTTTTCTAGACCACAATGAGAAGACCCTGATTCAGGAGAAGTGGGAGAAGTGGCTGCTCAAGGTGAGCACCCTCCACACTTGCCCTCTTTCCTTGCTCCAAGATGCTCCAGAACTCCCGGAGACGGAGGCCATGATCCTTTCCTGCTCAAGAGCTATTCTGCTCGTGGGAGCATCTTTCTGAGGCCCCCTGGCCTCCTGGTCCTGAGTCAAAGTCTTTGATTATATTCTAAGCCCCCCTCCTACTCTGAAGGCCCTACCTGAGGGGGTTTGTGTGAAGGGGGATTGTGTCTTCGGACAAGCTATCTAGCCTTTGTAGGCCTCAGCTTCTTCATCTGTAAAATGGGAATGCCTCCCGTATTGCTGAGATTTAGGGGAGTGTGGGGAAGAGCTGACCCATCTCTCATTCTCTAGTCCTAACGAACCCCCTCCGGGTGTGTCAGCGCCTACCCGCTTCTGAGCTCTTTTCCATGTTTACAGACCATGCCCCCTGTCTCTGGCTTCTTTTTGACCCCACTCCCATGGGGCAGAAAAGCCACTGTTTTTCGTGGTCCTCTTCTCCCTTCCTCTCAGTTTTCAAGTAGATCACTGGTGGCCATGAATGATGACAAGTGGCTGAAGTACCTCATCAGCGTCATCTTGAAGAGGATTAATTATTTCAGCGAGGCTCACGAGAAGGTGTGGTTGTGTATGTGTGTGTGGTCTCAAGAGGGGGTGGTTGAGGGTGGAGGAGCCTGGGGGGGATGGCTATGGACATGCACAGGCCATGCAGGCCTCGCACAGGGGTGAGCCAGAGTTCTTGGGCTCTGGGATGTGAGGGGGAAGGAACTGGTGGTCACCCAGGAACAGCACAGATACCCAACATCTGCTCATTGTTTTAGGTTCCGTGCAGGACTTTGCTGTCTGTTGTTATTATAGAAACTCTTCCGTAACAGCAAAGCTGTGCTGGGTGCAGAGGGAAGATTAGTGAACTTAGAGTCACATTTAACAAGTAGATTCAAGGACCCTTTGAGGGCGCCTGCTTGGTACTGGAGACACACAGCTGAGCAAGACAGTCCAGGCTGGTTTCCTCCAGCCTCAGGCCTGCAGTGGGCTCCGCCCTGGAGTCTTTGTGCCCTCTGGGGTCATGTGGGCCCAGCGTCTTGGTCCACAGGAGATTGCAGTCACCTCTTTTGGGAAGTGGCAAAAATGACCTCTAGGTGACGGGAGACTGGTGAGGCCCCAACAAGGGTTCTGTGCAAGTGCAGGCTAAACAAAATGGTCCTGTAGTTGTCCCACCTCACAGGCAGAGAAGCAGCTTGCTTAGGAAGTGTCCTAAGCAAATTAAAACTGGGACCTGAACACTCCTTTCTTGATTCTAGTCTGTTTTCCTGCCACTGAGCAACAGTTGCTGGATGCTTTGGGCGGTGAGGGCGGTTGTCTCCAGGAAACAGGTCTCACTTCCAAGACCGGTTATGGAAATGGAATCCCAGTGATAGGTGGTGGGGTGGGGACCTGCCCTGGAGTTGGGGAACAGCTTGTCCCGTGGGGCTGGACAGAGAGGTTTTGTCAGAGGTAACCCACCGGTGAGCTTGGCTTTAGCAGCGAACATTCAGCGTCCTGGGCAAACTGGGAAGGTAGGTCATGCGGCAGAGGTGTGAGCGCATCAGCAAGGTGTGGCCTTGCATGGGCTGGAGAAGCTGGTGCCTTAGAGCAGATAGCTGAGTCCGAGGTCAGGGGTCTTGTCAAGGAATTAGCAAGGCGGGGCGCGCTCTGGAGAAGCCAAGATAGAGCAGAGCCAGGAAGGAAGCCGACTGAGGGAGGGAAGAGGTCAAGCAAGAGGCCTGTTCCATCTGGGCCCACTGCACTGCAGAGCTCACTCCCTGTGAAGACGAGTGTATGTGTGAGGGGCTTTCATGCCCACGCCCCGCCAGCCACCTGTCTGCCTCTCTGGCTCCAGACTTCCAGGGCTGGTGTGGAGCGGGGAGGGAAGCCAGAGGAGGTAACTCCAGAAAGGAGACCTCAGAGAAGCCAGTGTGGAGGGTTCCTATGAGCTGGCATCTCACCTGCTAGAGGGGCAAAGGTGCCCATGGGGAGGGGCTTTTCAGAGGTGAATGGAAACCAGGTGAGACTGTCAAGGAACAGCTGGTGTATCCTGTTTGCTTCCCTCCTGTGCCAGGCACTGTCAGCAGAGTCTGATCTCCTTGGAGATGCGAGGTTGGGCGAGCAGGAGCTGAGCTGGCCAGACATGTACATATGGGCAGTGCATGGAGATGAGGCTGACGGAAAGAAATAGGAAGGTGTGCTGGAGAGGCTCTTAGGAGGTCAGGGAAGGCTCGCGAGCCAGGATCTCAAAGAAGAGACTATGGAGCTAAGACGTTTTACAGAGTCAGGGCATCATTGTTCCCAACAGACAATGCAGGAAATGCAGACATCCTGAGGTAGGAGAGTACAGAAATGTGGGTGTTTCAAGGTAGACAGGGCCATGCTTAGTAAGCAAGAATAAAGGCCAATGAAATTCAGAGGCAGGAGAGACCAAGATTATATAAAAGTACTTTTTCAATTATGCAATCTTGATTTGAACATTTTGCAAATTTTTAGACCTGTTTTTAATTCGTAGCTGGAAGTGAGAAGTTTGTGGGTCAGGAAAAGTTCCGAGAGGGTGATCCCTGCCCTGAGAAGCCTAGAAATTAGAAACCAGCCTCTGTGTCACTGTTGTGGGATGAAAGCCTTAGCTTGCTGTCCCCAGAGAGCAAGCAGTGTGTGTGTGTGTGTGTGGGGGGGAGTTCTGGGCAGGGGTGTACATTTCTGCAGCTAGCCTGAGAATGGCTGTTCCCCAGCCACACTCCAGCCTACACAAGCCCCAAGCCCCTCTCTCCCACCTTCCCACCTCTCCTAGACTTTCCTATATAAATTCTTCGGCTTCTCCCTGTGGACCTCAACTGACAAGAAACTGGTGCAAATCATGCTCTCCTCCTTGCTCCAGACTACTCACGAGGACCTGGAGGAGCGGGAGGTGAGATGGAGGGCCCCAGTAAAGGACGTGAAGAAGAGGTCATCGCTATTGAAGTCCGGTCATTTATACCCTTGCTAGGGTCTTGGACAGCGGAGGGTGGGGAACACTTTAGTTTTCAGAGCGGGGGAGGCAAGGTAGCTGGAAGTCTGGGCCTGGCGACAGGGGCTGGGAATCACCTTCGCTCCTTGTGTTTCCAAGTCTCAGGTTTCCTTCTCTAAAAGGAGCCTACGATCACTCCCTTCTAGGGCAGTTTCTAACATTTTAATAACTTCACACTTACCGAAAAGTTACAAACACCCAAGAATACCTTAGAGTATTCTTTCCCCAGGTTCCCCAAATGTTAACCTTTTCCTATTCTCTCTCTCTCTCGTTTTGTGAAAATTTCATGATTTTCATTTACCACTAAATCGTTCTCGCGGAGCAATAACAATGATCCAAATGAGGAAATGAATGTCGCTGTAGTGCTCTTTCCTTGCTTAGCCGCATTTGAAGGTTTTCAGTCATGCTCTTCAGCAAAAGAAAGTTTTTGTTCTGTGTTCTGGGATCTGGTCCGGAACCACACGGTGTTTGCCAGTCAGTTCAGTCCTTACTCTCCTTTGACCTGGCGCCTTTATCTGTTTCAGCCTTTATCTTTCCAGAACGTGACCTTTTTTGCTTTCCAGACCACTTACTGTGTG
Organism: Condylura cristata; assembly: GCF_000260355.1. NCBI lineage: Eukaryota > Metazoa > Chordata > Mammalia > Eulipotyphla > Talpidae > Condylura > Condylura cristata. The sequence goes on along the minus strand of NW_004567135.1, from coordinate 10,969,572 downwards.
GAATGCCCCTCATATTTGGGCCGTCTCATATTTCCTCAGGACTCGTGCTTGGGGCGGGCAGGAGCCCCACAGAAGTCTGTGTGTCGGGCGGGAGTTCTGTGTGATGACACTGAGGCCTGCGACACGATGCCCACCCGGAGTCCTTCCTGGTGCCAGCGCTCAGGCCCCAGCCCCTGCTGCCCCTCCCCGCCAGATTCTCAGAGCATCCGTCACCCTGACGGCCTGCTCCCAGGCTGCCAACCGTCCCCCTGGGGAGGCCAGGCCAGGGGGAGAAAGCAGCTGACACTTCCTAGAGCTGTGCTTGCTCTGAGGCACACACTGGGTGCCTGGGCTGGGGGCTGGTGCGGGCACAGGCACGAAGCCCCTCTCCCCTCTGACGTCACATTCCAAGCCGAGACTCAGGAGCAAGAACTTTAGGGGTGTGTCGAAAAACAGGGAGGGGTCTGCTTGGACTGGAACACAGAGCGCCTTACAGGGAAGGATACGCGAGCTTCTGTCAGTGCCGGGGATGCCCTGGACACGGGGCAAGATGAGAGGCAGCGAGGTGTCCAGGGTGGTTCTCCGGCCTCTGGCCGGTGGCAGGGTAATGGTAGACCAGAAGCTCGGGACAATGGGGGGAGAGAGATGGCGTGTTCATAGTTTTTGACCAGAAAGGGTGGGGCACACCTGATCGCCAGGTGGAAACGTGTGGTAGCCAGAAAAATCGGGGCTCAGAGCTGGCTGGGTGCCCAGATCTGGAAGCCATTGGATTTACTCTGCCTGTACCATGAGAGGGATGATGACAGCTCACAGTGCTAGTGCGAGGATCAAAGAGAAAATGTTTAAGGGTGGTGTTAGTATTCTGTGATGTGACTGATAGTGGGGTTGGTGGTGGCGGTGACGGTGGTGGTGACGGTGGTGGTGACGGTGGTGGTGATTGATGACAGTAGTGGTGACGGTGGTGATGGTGATGGTGACGGTGGTGGTGGTGGTGACGGTGGTGGTGGTGATGGTGGTGATGAAGGGGGTTCTGGGGGAGGCTGATGAGTAGAAGCCTGTGGTTGAGGGAGGCACAAGAGAGGGACAGATCACACGCCTCTGTGATGTCCGACTAGATCTTGCCTTCTAACTGAGCAAAGTACTCCCTTCCTCACGTGGAGGCCAACATTCTAAGAGTCCCCCTAACTCCTCCTCCATTCTTGAGGGCTTGTGTCCTGGAGCCACCGCCACGTCCCCAGCTTCCCCCACTCCGCCTTCTTTTCCGCCGTCTCAGTGGCAGCTTCTCTTACACACATGAGCAGGTCAGCAAACACTGGCACTGCGTCTCTGCATTGGGCATTGCTGTAGCTCTGCGCCCCGTTATCCTTGTTAGGTAAGCTCTCAGAAGAGGCTGGGCTCACCCTCAGTCCACAGGGCTTTGCACGAGGCAGAGGGCTTTAGGTTAAAGGACTGATCCTGCTGAAAATGATGGCGTCCCCAAGTTTCCCACTAGGTCGTCAGCCCGGGCTCTCAGATGCCCCCGCCAGGGACATTTCTAGTTAGTTGTCCTGCCCTGAGCTCTGCATGACACACTCAGGATCACTCCTCTCTGCCCCCAACCCTAGACAGCTCACCTTTCCACCTGCCCTCCTTGTTCAGTTACTGCAGTTTCCTGCCCTCTAGAAACATTGGTGCTGCCTGTAGGTCTCCAGCTCTTCTCAGATTGATCGTGATAATAAGCTTCATGTTTCTTCGTTTCCTCAGTCCCCTCCTCAGAGCAACCCTTCGGGGTTCCTAATGCATATGCAAATTTTCTACCTGCAACCTGGGATTTGATAATCCCCAGATTGTGCAAATCTGATTCCTAATCTTGGCTAATTTACTTCTTACCTCTCCAAGAATGTCTGGTTCTCCACCCGGATTGTAAACAGTTCAAGCCCGGGAAATCTAATTTCCCTCCCGTTTCTTTTCTTTCCCTTTCCTCTCCTCCTTCTCTCTAAACCCCTGGGGCCAGGGAGGTGGCTGACACTTGGCCTCCGGAGCTGTGGCCCAGGGCTGAGGCTGTCCCGCTTCCAGGGCATCGCTGTGGCGGTCAGTATCGTGGCCACGAGACACATGAAGGTGGTTCTGGACCAACTGCAAGTGTACTGTACAGTACTCACGGACCAGGACTCCTCGTACATCCTCCAGATGCCGAAGGTGATGGCATTCCTGGTGGGCTCTGCCAGCCCCCACGCGAAGCCTTCTAATGCACCCCACCCCCAGCCTCCCCGTTTCTCTGAGGCCTGTGACTCACCCATAAGCCCTTCTCTTTGGCTCTGATCGGCTGTGGGAAGTTGGAGCACCCCTCCCTTTCGCTGCCCCGTGAATCCCTGCTTCAGGCTTTGCCCTTACCTCATAGTTCTGCCCTTCCAGCCGCTCCCCTCTTCGGCCTCGTCTTCCCTTTCAAGTCCTTTGGGTCATCTTTTCCCTTCTGGACATCCATTTCCTCGTCAGGTAAGTAGGATAAGGTGAAGAGAAGGCAAGTTTCCCCTTCCCCCCGCAGGAACATCAGCAGAGGGAGTGGGGGCTGGTGTGCAGGACCCTCTACTTATGCTACAGCAAGATCATCTCTGCGAGCAAGACAGTGATCTACCACCACATGGACGCCATCCTGACCTTGATCCCGCTGCACTACTACAACTGCATCGTGGAGAAGGTGCTTCTGCCTTCTCCTCCCTCCCAAGAGAAGATGGCAGGCCTGGGAGGGGCCTCGGGATGGGGTGCGGGCGGTCACTCCCTCTCCCGAGGTTCTGTCCTTCTGCGTCATGCTGCTACTCTGAGACTCAGACCGGTCTGAGGGGGAGACCACAGTCATCTCGGGTCTGTTGGAAAGTGTCCCTGTGCGCTCTGTAATGTGCCCCTGGGCTCTTCGCCAGCCCTCTTGGGCCAGGGGATGAGTAGTACCTGAACTGCCTAACGTGCTAGAGGAGGGGGCATTCGTGGGGGGAAGAGGGATCCCTGAACCTCTTCCCGGCCTCTGCGGTCTGCCCAGGGCGTGCGCCTCCCCCCACCCCCCCACACCCCGGGTCGGGAGATGCCCTTCCTACTCTGCGACCATCTGCCACCACTAGACAGCCTTTGGGAGACCTTTTGCCCTGGAAAGCTGCCCTGAGAGACCAGGACGCTAGGCCTGTTCTAACGTAGGAGTCGTGGGCGGTGGGGGCCCCTGCTACATGTAGGGATGCCCTGGACCTCCGTGTCCTGCGTTGCCCCTGGAGGGGAGAGGCAAGCTTCAGCCTTGGGCACGTTAGAGGAGGCCGAGCTCCCGCCCAGGTTCTTCCCACGGCCCCAGGTCCGTCCTGTGCAGCCCCTGAGCACGCTGGTTGGTACAGGACATGAATCTGAAGCTGGACTACCTGGACGCCCTGACCGTGCTGACAAACAACCTGAGCAGCTACCCCATGGCCTTCCAATTCGAGTTTCCCCACAAGCCAGACATTGTAGCCTTCATGGTGGTAAGCGGTGCTCAGGGGGACGTGGGAGCCAGTGCTGAGGTTGGGGGGGGGGCCGGGGAGGGGAGGAGGTGGGTGGCAGCCACATGCTCAGCCCGGAGAGTGCCAGTCCTCCTCCCACCTTAGTGCCCCCTTCCCATCCTCAAGGCTGTGTGGGTCTCCTGCAGAAGGAGAGGGCTTCCCCAGAGACTGACAGCCTGTGGGGTGTTAGGCCCCGCTTCCCATGAATATGCCAGGGGTGGGGGTTGGGGGGGAGGAGGGCCAGAAAAGTATGCTCATGGCCCTCAGGAGCTCATCAAAGAGGAGCCGATGACCGCCGTCTCCAGCTTCATCAGGCAGAAGGCCATGAACATCATCACTGACTTCGGGTACAGCGCCCCCCGTCTCAGCTCCCCGCTCCGGGCTCCTGCCCCACGCTGACTTTCAGCATAGGGGCCCCAAGCACACAGATGGGGTGGCCAATGTCCGCCACTTCCTGTGCCAAGAGTTTGGGGGTGGCATTTCCCAGGGCCTGGAAGCGAGTGCCATTCCCGTCTCCCAGTGCCTGCTGTTGCTTCCACGCAGGCGCCTGGCTGTGCCCAGCTGTCCCGGCACCCAGTCCCTTACAGCTGCCCCCCAGAGGAGACCCGGCCCCAAATACGGCCCCCTTCCCCCGGGCCTGCCCTCTCCCCTCTTCCTCGGTCATTTTGCCGCCTCTTGCTGTTTCCTCGTCCTCTTTTCCTAATCTTTTCTCCTAGACTCTTTTTCTTATATATGTGCACACACACATTTTGGATCATCATCCGTTTCGGTACAGTGTACGCTTGTAGTCCCCGTGAAATTCCCACCACCCGCTTCCGCACGAACCGTCACCGGAGTCTCTTGTGTTCTTCTCTCTCCTGTCTTGAGTCCTCTAGAGACCTTCCCGCTCTTGCAGCATGTCTCTGATTTATAGTTGTCTGCTAACTTTGTTTTTGTAATTGTTATTTTTTCCCTGATCCCTTTTTGGTTCCACCAAACTCCTCCTATGAGTGAACCCATCTGGTATTTTTCCTTTTCCTTCTGGCTTCTTTCACTGAGCACCATCCCTGCCAGCTCCATCTAGGTTGCTGCAAAAGGCATAAGTTTATCTTTTTTTTTTTTTGATTGCTGAATAGTATTCCTGGTGTATATAAATACCACATCTTCTTGACCTAGTCATTTATTTTGGGGCATTTGGGTTGTTTTTGTATCTTACTTATTGTAAAGATTTATTTTATTTATCTATGCATACAAGAACTGGAGTACGGGCCAGAGGCAGAGTGGGGAGCAGAACAGGCAGATCAACGAAGTCCACTGCTGAGGGGAGCAGCGGGCGGGTCAGGAGAGGTCTGCCGCGCCCTGTGGGCCATCTCCCTGGCGGGGATGGAACTCGTGCCACAGCATCTGGTGGTAGCCTGATGGCGCTGAGACTGTACCCCCACCACAGGGAGGCCTGTCTCTTCCTGTCTTGCTGCCACCAGCCCCTTTGTCTCCCCACCTGTCTCTCTGTGCCTTTCCTCAACTGTTACTCCTGCTCACCACCCTCTGCTTCTTACACTTCTGCTTGCCCGGGTCTTAGGATGCTCAGGCCCCTCATTGATGTGGAAGAAAAGTCAGACCTGCTTCGAATATGCTTCAAGAGTGTGCTCTGCCTGCCGCCTGTAGAGTCCTTGCAGAAGGAGGAGTCTGGCTCCCTGGAGTCCCAGTTCAATGTGGTAACTCACTCCTTGATGTGTCTCTTAGTTTTTACTTTTCATTTACAAAAGAAAGAGAAGTGGAGGTTTCATGGTTTTATATAAGGATTTTCTGCTTTCTTTAATAAAAACAAAATCCTTGGAAGGAGGCTCTCTAGTGTAGGACTGGACCTTCCGGAGGAGGTTCGCCTGCCCCTTGGGGATGCGTTTGGACGGCCCTCTGGTAAATACTCTGGCCCAACGGTGGACACTCCATCCCTGCCTTTTAGTGGCTCTCCTGTTGAGAGCCGGGGCCAGGTTCACACATGGCTCACTGACAGCCCTCTCACTGAAGGGTCAACAAGTCAGTGAGTCCCAGAGCAAGATATCTGTTGCCAACAGTGTTTTCTGGAGGGAAGGGAGAGAAATCTGATTTTCTAGCTTGCATCTCTGCGCTTGCGTCCTCGGGACTTTACATGTTCTCTGATGGCCCCTTTCTCTTGATTGCTGCTGGTGGTTTCATTGATGCCACAGCTGCTTGCCATTCTTTGTGGATATTCATAAGAATTTTTCAAAATCAAGTTTTCTACTGGTTCCTGAGTTGGTTTGGTTTTCTTTTTTTTTTTTTAATTTAATTTTTAAAAAAGATTTATTTATTTGTACATACAGAACTGGGGTACAGGTCAGAGCCTCAGGGGCAGTGAGAGGCTTCACCAGAGACAGAGTGGGGAGCAGAACAGGCAGATCGAGGAAGTACACTGCTGAGGGGAGCAGCGGACCGGTCAGGAGAGGTCTACTGCGCCATGTGGTCACCTCCGGGGCAGGCGGGGATTGAACTCATCCTGAAGTGGCTTTAGCTTCTCAGTGCTGTGCTTTAACCCGCTGCGCCACCAGGGAGGGCCAGTTTTCTTTATATCAAGCCTTCCATGGTATAGCTCTAAGCAGTGTGAGGACAGCTTTCTGACAGGTCACCGCCTATGGGAGCAGCCCGGGCATCCCAGTGTCCTGGGGAGGGTGGTCTTGCTCTGGAGGTAGGTTGACGGTGACAGTTGCCTTTCCTCTTCCTCCCTTGTCACTTTTGCTGAGCTCAGTTGGCCACAAATGTTGCTTTGCTTCCCCCAGCAGGAAGCCAGCTCCCTAGAGCCTTCTAGGCAGATCACCTACTTCCTTTACAGGTTAATATGGCCTAGGACAGGGTCACTTAGTTCACTAGAAGGCTAGAAGCACAAACCCACCCTCCTGGCGTTTGTGAATCAGCTATTCTGCTCCCTGCCAGCCAGTCCTCCGCCTTCCCTGGCACTGGCCAGCTTCAGCCTGGCTGCCACCTCGTCAGAGCCTCCGAAGACGCTTGGCTTAGGGAGAGGTGATAAGGTGCAGAGGGCGGCTGAGTCATCAGGGGACTCCTAATCCATTAGGACCAACCGTATGCCAGGCAGACATTCTTGCCTGGTGAAAACCACAGAGGAGTCATTCAGGGTCATAGTGGAGAAGTGGCACGTGAAATGTACGGGAACGTCTGGGGCAGGGTTGCTCAAGGAAGGCGGGGAGAGAGGGCATGCGGAGCAGAGCTGTGAGCGTGGTGGGACTGAGCACCTGCCGGTCTTTTGAGTCCCTCTCTCCCCTCAGAATATGTTCAAGGAGACCCTGCAAGCGCTCCGAAAGATGATGGAGGCGCTGATTATCGAGATGCCCACGCGGACCCAGCACTGCCTGGAGGTTAGTGGTGGGTCCTGTGGCTTTGGATCGTGGCATTTTGGCCCCAGACTTTACTGGTGGTGAGACTGCCGTGCCTTGTGTTTCAAATAGGCATCATCTCCAATTTTATTTCTCAAGTTGGTTGATAGACAATTCACCCTGGATTCTGTGGCAACAGTTTCTGCCTTGTTATCACCAACTTCTTTTTTACAGAAAAATGGGAAGAGAAGGGAGGGGGAGCCCTGGGCTCTATTGGCCCCTGGGAACAAGTAGGTCAGTAGAACTCGAGAACCACTGCTGTAGAGCTGCAAGGAGACGCCGAGGTTCCTAGCACGCACAGAAAGGCAAGATTGGGAGCTGGAGGAGTGAAGCTTTCTGGTGTCACATAGACTCTGCCTCTGGGGAAAAGAATTCCTGTTCCCAGAAGTCTTGGCCTGGTACTTTGCACAAGGCTCAAGGTTACCTTCTTAGGCCCAGGGCTACAGCTGCAGAGACCCCTCCTTTCGACTCTCCTTCCTCTAGCTTCTGGACACGTGGATGAATTCCCAGAGGGACCACGAGCGGGAGCGGGCCATGTGGTGCACAGCCTGTATTCTTGGCTACATTGCAAAACTGAAGGACTTTGATGTAAGGGAATCTGCCTGGTCACCCTTCTTCCTGCCGCCCCCAAAGTCATCATTACCTACGTAGTCCCTAGCTCTGCCCTCTGTTTTCACTTGTGCCTCTTTTTTTTTTTTTTAAGATTTCTTTATTTGTGCATACAGAACTGGGGGACAGTCCAGAGGTGCAGAGGCAGTGAGAGGCTTCACCAGAGACAGAGTGGGGAGCAGAACAGGTTGATCTACTGAAATACATTGCTGAGGGGAGCAGTGGATGGGTCAGGAGAGGTCTGCCGCGCCATGTGGGTCACCCTGGGGGCTGGGGGTTGAATGCAGGCTGTCTCATGGGGGGCCATCACTGAACCCCTAAGCTGTGGCCTTTCTACCACTTGTGGCCTCTGCACCTGTGCTGTGACCGCTCTGTGCACCTGTGTGGGAAAGAACTGGACAAGGCTCTCCCACGTGACTGCCTTGAGACAGTGGCGCAAACCACGAGGCAGCCGGGGACGCTAGGTAGCCGTTGACTGATTGCGTGGCCGTGGTCTGGGAGTAGCTCAGAAATGACACCAAATGTCTACGTGGCCGACACATCCCTCTTGCTCCCTCCTGATCACCCTTTGTCTCCCTGGGCCCTGCTCCCCTGCCATCGTCACATAATCATTTATGCTTGTCGACTGCTGCTAATAAATCTGCTCTCAGTGAGCAGAGTCTTACCTTGCAAACCTGCTCACAGCTCGTCGCTCAGCATGTCTCTGGGGACGTGCTGGCATGTTCCTGACTCAACGTTAAGCCACCAGGGAAGACTCCTTTTTCCTTTGACATCCTCTGTTTAGTCTTTTTCTCCATCCCCCAGTTTAATTCCATCCCCTAAGTTCAGATTGATTCTGTTTGTCTCAGCAAGTAGGTATTGGATATTTCCCTTGTGCCAGACCTCATGTCAGATGTTACAGAGGATAATAGGGGACATCACGGATACATACATAGATGACCATGACAGCTCCCTGTCTTCAAAGATCTTAGAGTCCATTGAGGAGAGGGGCATGCATAGAACAGACTTAAAAAAGTGATCATGAATTACCAACCAAATGTAGTGGGAATACAGGGTCAAAACACAAACGCTGGGCCTCCCTGGCAGTGCAGGGGTTAAAGACAGCGCTATCAAGCTATCTCTGGCCAGCCAGGGAGCTGACCCACCTGGCGAAGCAGACCTCTCCTGTCCCACCCACTGGTCCCCTCAGCAGTGTATTTCAGTAGACCTGCCTGTTCTGCTCCCCACTCTGTCTCTGGTGAATCCTCTCACCCCACACTTCTGGCCTGTACCCCAGCTCTTGTCTGCATAAATAAATATGCTTTAAAAAACCCACAAATGCTATCAAGGGAGGGAGTTAGAGAAAGCTTCCTGGAAGAGGAGACGTTTGAACTAAGCTTGAAGGAGGAGTGAAATGTCAGGACACAGAAGGGGATTAGTGTAAGAACTTTCCAGAACTGTGATACTAAATGCCCTTTGCAGTCACAGCTTAGCTGCCCAGTTCCGGTTTCTCTCATCGGTCTCACTCCAAGTATCTCTGGCACACACATTCCTTCCTCCTGATAATTTTCATGTCACAACTCAGCTCAGGTGCTAACTTGTGACTTTGAACTCTCCCCAGAAGAAAATTGAGTTCTCCCGACTGGGACGCCTGGTGCGGCTGCTGGCCATGCGCTGCCAAGACCCCGTGGAAAACATCTGCTTCCTGTCTGCCCAGGCTGTCTACAACCTCTACTGTATCCTCTTGCGGCAAAAGCGTATGGAGAGCTTCCTCGTCACCCCACCCCCCAGTTCGGGCCTCTCAGCTCTGGCCCAGCCAGGCCCCCACATGCTGGTCCAGAAGAGCGAGAGACAAGAAATGACCCAACTACATCACTCCCACTGTGGAACCTGCCCCCAGACATCCACAGATACCCGCTTGCGACAAGACCCCTGTCCGGGAAACAGTGCCTTAGAATTCCTTCCTCCTCCCTGCTGAGAGTAATAGTCTGACGGGGGCCTCTCTCTGAGACAGGTTCCTCTGCCCTGAGCACCCACCACTCCCAGCAGCCCCTCCCCGAGCCCCCTCTGCTGACCCGCCAGGCTGGCTTAGTGCAGGTGGTGATGGGCTAGGCCAGGTCCCCCTCAGAGAGCAAAGGGGAACCTAAGGAGCTGAGTGAGGGTCCCTTAGGTTAGACACAGTGTCTGAGGAGCGGGGCTGGGTGTCTTCGTTTCAGACTTGGGAAGGAAGAAGGAGGGCTTGTGGGAAGAAGAGGGCAAGAGTGGCATCTACAGTGCCAACGTGTTCTTCAACAGCACCTTTGAGATTGCCAAGGTGCGGGAGCAGGCCGGGCCCAGCGGGAGAGCGGGCCTCTGGTCCCCAAGGCTGTAGACTCCTGGGGTGGGGCTCTCTTTCCGCCCTGGGTTCCCATTCCATTACTCGATGTGAGCTTCAAATGTCCCTGCCATGTGCTGCCCCTGGGGGGCAGGGTTCCCGTCCTCCGGCTACCAGTCTCACCAGAAGCATGGCTTCCGCTAGGCTTCCGCCAGTGACGCTGTGGGGCCAGTGTGCACCAGCCCCAAAAGATGGTAGTTGGGCTCTTAGTCCTCGCCCTCCTGGCCCAGGGCTCTGCCTCTGTAGCCTCTGACCTCTGAGCCCTCCATTGCAGCTGGGGCCAGTGTTACCCCTCCTGTCCCTAGGCTCTCCTGAAAGTGCCCTTTGGACAGGCTGAGGACAGAAGTTTCTTGTGCTCCGAGAGACGCTCCCTCCCCCTCCTCTGTCCTAGCCAGGAAGGTGGGTGGGCTCATTCGGCCTGGTCGGACCCCACCCTGTTGCAGGCATTTGCAGAGTACTTCACCAAGGCCCAGGTCACCAATCTGGTGCTGACGGCCCTAGAGGGCCTGACCGACAGCAGGGCCAAGGTGTCTCTGGCTGTGGCCCAGCTGATGAGCGCGGTCCTGAAAGAGCGGGGCAAAGACGTGATGAAGGTGTGTACAGATGCCCAGATCTGCCCTGCAGGTGGCGAACCTGAGCGCTCCCCACTCCCCAGGGGGCCTCTAATCCCTGAGGCCTTAACCCACACCCCTCTAAGGTGCTGGATTGTGCCAGGGTTTCTCTGTCGTCCCACCAGTGTCCGTGACCCTGAGCTCATAGTGTACAGCTCCTCTTTGAGGGGTGAGGGCCCTGATCTGGGGCTGAGGCAGCCGGAGGGCTGGTGGCCAGAGGCACGTTGGGAGAACCTGCTTGGGGAAGGGGGGGGGGGGGAAGCGTAGACCTCCCTGAGGGGTAAGGATTGCAAAGAGAGAGCTTGTAGGTGAACACTGATCCTTTAATACGTTTTCTTTCGTGCTAGCATAGACACAGGAAAGTTTGCATAAAAATCCACATGTTTCATTTCACAAAATGACAACAAACAAACCTTGGAAAGGGAGTCCCGGGGGCTTGGAAAGCAGGGGACCCTGCTTTCTTTGACACCTGACACCCAGGGTCTTTACTCAATTACATGCTTTGTCTGGCCTCAATACCAAAAGTGTAAGGAAGCTTCTGAGCGTGTCCTGGATATGTTAAGTGAAAGGGGCCCCCAAGCCTCCCATGTCAGCAGTGGGAGAAGAGAGGAGAGCCCCCTGTCTGCACGCCCAGAGCCCGGGTCCCCCAGTCCCGCGGGTGGCAGCTGCCTCGTCTCCCAGGTTTCCACATCTCTCCTCCTCTTGAGTCACCTGGGAACCCCTCCCTGGAGTTTGCTCTGCGGACAGGCAGAGTAGGTGGCTGACGTGGGCACCAGCACCTGGGGTTCCTTTTGTGGCCCCTGTTGATCTCCTGTCTGGCACCCCAGGTACCTTAGAGTAACTGGTGAGATGACAATGAAGTTCCTTGAATTTGGGGAGTTGCGGATGGGAAGGAGGGTTGGAAGCTAAGAAAGCACTCCTGAAGTGTGGAACCCCCTGCCCCCTTGTTTTGGGGCTCTTGTCTCGGTGCCCAGAGCTCCTGCTGGTCAGGCTACAGGGCAGGCAGGCAGGCCTGGTGCGCTCTGCCCGGGGCGAGAGTCCTGTCTGAGGCGCGTACTGGGGAGCCATTCCCTGCTGAACACAGCAAGTTGGCTTCACGGCCAGATGGCAAGATCAGCTAGAAAACCTTACTTGTAAGGATTAGCAGAAAAGTTGGTGAGAATAGGGGCTACAGACAGTGTGGCTTGATTAGCGGGACAATGGAGGCCCCAAGCCACAGCCCCTGTCACTCCACCCGTGCTTGCACCAGACTGTGTCCGGACAACGCAGCCCCACTCTGAACCTGGTTTTTTTTTTTTTAAAGATTTATTTATTATTTGCATACAGAACTGGGGTACAGGCCAGAGGCTCAGGGGCGGTGAGAGGCTTCACCAGAGACAGAGCGGGGAACAGAACAGGCAGATAGAGGAAGCACACTGCTGAGGGGAGCAGCGGGCGGGTCAGGAGAGGTCTGCCGGGCCCTGTGGGTCACCTCTGGGGCAGGCGGGAATCGAACTCATGCGGAAGTGGCTTTAGCTTCTCAGTGCTGCGCTTTAACCCGCTGCGCCACCAGGGAGGGCCCTGAACCTGGTTTTAAACTAAGAGGCCACGGATGGGCCTGCACCTGTCTGCCTAGCCCCTCTAGGCCGCACGGACTTGGACTTCGAGTGACTTTCCCTCGCCCTGCACCACTCCCAATGCCGCTGCCCCTGAGGCGACTCTGAGGTTTCTGCCCTGCCCGCAGATTGAGGAAGTCATGGACGGCATCCTCAGTAGGCTCAACTCGCAGCTGGAGCCCAGCACCAAGGAGGAGACCCTGCAGGCCATGTGCTGGCTGGCCAGCAGCAACACCCTCACCGTGGTATCCATGCTGCTCAGCAAGCCCCTGCCGTGGAACAGGTCCCTCCCCGCCTGCTCCCCACCACCGCCTTGCTCCCCCTCTCCCCATGCGCCCCCTCATGCCTCCCGCCCACCTACACACGGCTGCCCACAGGTGCCTTCCCTTTGACACCCGTCAGCTGTCATCTCTGTTCTTTGGCCAAGTCCTCTTTGGCCTCCTTCCCGCCAGACCCCGAGGGCTGGCCCAAGACCACACGAGCCCCCGAGCAGGGTCCTGTCACCAGGGCCCATGATGCGGCTGTCTCTGGGTCCTGCAGAACCAACCTGAGCGTGTGGAAGGCGTTTGGCACCCTGCGGGAAAGCACCATCAGCGTCCTGCTGCTGCTCATCAGCATCCTGGAGAAGCTGCACCCCAGGGAGGAAGCCTCGGAGCTGGACGTCCAGCCGGTGGCGGTCAGCACCCGCGAGGAGTGGGGGCCGGGCCACGTGCCGCCGGGCTGGGAGCAGAGCTGCACCATCAGAGGGCCCTGGGAGGGCAGGAGCAGCGGCAGGGAGAAGTCAAGGGGGCTCTGACTGGGCCTCTGTAAGCACTTTCGCTCCCCCTCGGTGTGTCCGAGAGCTGAAAGCTGCAGAGGGCGGGCTCACCCCGACTTCAGAGGCCGGAGAACTGACCTCAGGCCGAGTGCTGCAGCAGGCACTGGCGCTCATTTTTCTAGGGCTCGGGGTGTCAGGTGGGGGCGTTGGAGGGGTTTGGGTGGCCAGAATTAGGGATGCACAGGAAGGTACCCCAAACCATCATCTGCTGAAAATTTAGGGTTAGTTCTCTTTTTGTCTTTAACGTTAGGGGTGCAGAGAGAGCACAGGTGATGCATAGATACGGACCCTCATTTTCAGTCGTGGGTGCTGCTTGGAGCCTGAGTCCAGTGGCTGTGCCCCTTGGGCAGTGATTGCAAGGGCAGGGTGGAGCTCTGTGCCGGTCCTGGGGCCGCTTTTTATGTTTCACCCCCATCTGGTCAATTCTGTTTTCTCACTTTCACTGTACCCCGCCCCCAGGTGGCATGCGCCTTGTGTGAGATGCTCTCGGGGTCCCTGTGCCAGGAGGCGATCCGGGAACTCTACCCCCGGCTGTTGCTGGCTGTGCTGTACCATTTGCACTGGGTGATTGAACAAGATACTCCCCAGAAGATGGTGGTGTACGCAAAGGAGGGGTACCTGGGCAGTAAGAACAAGGCCTACGACCCCACCAGGTAGGCCTGACCCCAGAGCGAGGGGAGAGTGAAGCAGGTCAATTCCAGAGAGCCCTGGACGACTGCATGCTGATCTCTGAGGGGCGCTGATGAGGAAGAGTGGAGGGGGGACGTGGCTGGGGTGTTGGGGGCAATGTGGCTGGGGTGTGGGG
>NW_004567135.1:10954811-10955470 GCF_000260355.1 Condylura cristata | reverse complement strand
TGCTGCCATCGCACCATGTGCTAGAATTGCCCCACAGGTTTTCAAGTTCCTCATTCATCTTTTCCTTTCACTCATTCTCTCCTGATGGCTTCAGTAGTTTATATTCTTGCTTATAATTCTGTGCACAAAGAGATTCAATTAGATGGGCAAGGGCAGGGCAAGACTGGGCCATTGTGGCCATTCCAGTCTGGTTGACCTCTGGCCTGGCTTTGTCACTGGCTGTCACCTCAGATAAGTAATGGATAGAATTCAGTTTTATCTATAAATCAAGGTTTCAGTTCCTAAATAAGTGACCATCATACTTTTTTTAGTAAGCCTCAGGACATCCTATTCAAATGAAATCTGACTTGAAAGTGAAGACGAAACCACAGCAAAGGGAAGAAGCCCTATATTGCCAGAATATTAACAAAGACATAAAGCAATGGTACTTCGTTAATTGAAATTAAAAGATAAAACCTCCAAGCAGGGTCTCTCTCTGTTCTTTGGCCAAGTCCTCTTTGGCCTCCTTCCCGCCAGACCCCGAGGGCTGGCCCAAGACCACACGAGCCCCCGAGCAGGGTCCCGTCCCTGAGGGGTAAGGATTGCAAAGAGAGAGCTTGTAGGTGAACACTGATCCTTTAATACGTTTTCTTTCGTGCTAGCATAGACACAGGAAAGTT
>NW_004567135.1:10952198-10954596 GCF_000260355.1 Condylura cristata | reverse complement strand
TAAGTGGGTGTGCAAACAGAGAGCTATGCTAACCTTGGTCCTGGACCCGGGAGAGCAGAATCAGAAACCCGGCACTATAGTAACTGTCAGGACTCTCCCTTCTGAGCGCCAGGGCTGAGGAGAAGGATGGACAACTGACTGGAGGCAGACTGGATTTTTGCCCACGGGAAAGCAGAGCCCAGCTACCCGAGCAGGGAGCTGTCTCCTGAGCCGGGGGAGGGATGCAAACTAGGCTTGTCCCTTCCTTTTCACAAACCCCGCGGCGGCCTGCAGCTGTGCTCTCGAGGTGGTGAGGCTGGTGATACTGGCGGCAGCCTATGAAGGAGTGGTGAACTATGCAGATAACCACAGCTGCTGGAGCCTCCTGTCCTCCCCCATGTTTTATTACATGGGGATCGTGGACCTGACCAGGTGGGGCCATTTCCCCTCCAGCCACCCTAATCCTGATGCCCCGGGTCCCGGCCTTCAGCCCTCGCCCCCCCCCCCAGCCACCTGGTCTCCCTGTCCTTGCTGTCCCGTGTCCACCGCTCCCTTGCCACCTCCTCCCGGCCACTCTTGGCTTCCTGTGTCCCACCCAGCGGTATTGTGAAAACCTGTGAGCCTGCCGTTCTGCACCGAATCCTGAACCTTGTCAGGAACCTCCTGTACAGCCCAGACAACTACTGGATGATCCTGGCCAGAGCCTTCTATGCGCAGGTGAAGGCTCCAGCAGGGGTCCACGGCCCCCTTCACTTCCTGTAGCTGAGGAACAGTGAACAGAAATCCAAATAACTTCGCCTCAGGGGGTAGGAAGAATAGCATCCAGCCACACAGAGTGGGGTTTGCTTCCCTGGCTCTCACGGGGCCTGGTTAAAGGACGCAGGGAAGTCTGGGAGGGGCCAGCAACTCTACTCGGGCCCACGTGCTGGCTGGGCCCCAGCATCTGGCTCAAAAGTCAGCTCTGGTCAACAGCACCCCCTGTTCTCACCATTAGCCTCGGCCCCGTTTGCTCAGACTGGCCACCTGCGTGAGAGGCGTACTGGGCCCCGCAGCGGCTCCTCCACTCATAATGGTGGTGTCCTTGCACCCGCAGCTCCTCTGGCACCGGTCAGTGGCTCAGACTCTGGGGCAAGACTTCTTGGGCAATTTGAGCAGGTGGATCAAGGAGCCCAACCTTATTATGAAAGAAATCGGCCTCCGGGGAATCAGCAACCTGGCCCTGCACCCACAGCAGGTGCGTGGGACTCTGAGCGGGAGCCCCGTGCTGGGCCCTGAGCGTCCACTCACCTCCCCGGGTCTCTGCCACCCAGCATGTCCCCGAACCCCTTGTCCTGGGGAAGCGGCAGCCAGCGAGCAGACCTACGCGGACCGACCGTCAGGCTTTCACTCCCCAGCACCAGCCTTCCACAACCTGGGATTCCTCGTGCCTGTTTCTCTCAGGCGTCATTTCTTGGGCTCGAATCCTTGTCCCCGAGGGTTGCATGATGCTCGGGCGGTGACTCACATCTGCCTCCTTCCAGTCAGAGGCTCTGAAAAGCCTGGTTCCGTTATTGCGAAGCCTGCTGAGGAGTGAGGTGCGCGTGGCGGTGCAGGCCGTGAAGAGCCTGCGGAACATCATCTGCCACGGGAAGGGAGTGGACGTCAAGGTGGTCTTCTGCAGCATTGCCAGGCAGCTGCGTCCGCTCATTAATGATGTACGTGCCCAAGTCCCAGGGGTTGGGGAGCAGCGTGGGCCGGGCTGGGCTGAACCTTGGCAGCGAAACTGAGGACACCGAGGCAGGACTCTGCTGTGGTGGAAGTCTGGAGTCCCTGAGGGGCGGCGCTTGGGGTCGTCCCATGGACACCCCCCTTCCACACTGCTATGACACACAGACACACTTACTCTCTCAAAACTTTCCTGAAGGAGCTCCTGACGGAAACACCGACTCAGGGAGAGGAAACCAAGGAGAGCCAGGAGCCCATGACCACCTGTGTAGAGTTCTTTTCCCAAGCTCCTCCCTCTCGACATCCTTGGCCTGACAGTTCTCGGGACTCGCACCCCCCACCGCAGTCATTTGACTACTGAGCTGGGCCTTTCGTTACCCCACAGTGCAGCACTTCTGTGACCAGGCCCACACTGGGTCACGCAGCATGAAGGCATCGAGGCAATAAAGCCGTGAGGCGCTGTCTGTCACAGCAACGGGAGATTCCTCTCCCAAGAGTTTTGGTTTCCATGGGCTGCTGGGGGTGCTGTTAGGGCTGTGGCAAGAGAGAAAGGCGGGAAGCAAAAGAAAAGAGGGTTTCCAGGGCCCTCCCT
Source organism: Condylura cristata (assembly GCF_000260355.1). Lineage (NCBI taxonomy): Eukaryota > Metazoa > Chordata > Mammalia > Eulipotyphla > Talpidae > Condylura > Condylura cristata. The sequence continues at coordinate 10,952,321 of NW_004567135.1, read as the reverse complement.
GGTGGTGCACAGCACTGTGATGCTCTCAGCAGCTGCTGAAGCACCAGTTGGATCCCCAGCCAGGGAGCTGACCCACATGGCACAGCAGACCTCTCCTGACCCGCCTGCTGCTCCCCTCAGCAG
>NW_004567135.1:10943493-10951663 GCF_000260355.1 Condylura cristata | reverse complement strand
GCCGAGCTACGTCCCCGCTGTGGCTGCCTTGAGGCAGGCTGGGTAGAGCAGCAGATGTGAGACGCAGCCCAGACATGGAGAGTAGCAAGGTGCTTCTGCTCCGCAGTGGCTGGGGTCGGCGAGCTTCCCCTCTCTGGCCCAGTGAGTCTCTCATCCTTTGTTGTAAGCTCAGCTATACATTTAAGAGTATTTTTGTATATAGCTTATCTAACATTTACAGGTGTTTATTGGTGGAAAGGTTGTCGGGTATCTTTTCTGCCAGAGCAGTAAGCTGGCATTTATAATCCATTGGTAAGTGTTACATGGTATCATTCACACAAAAGCTACCTGGCCGGGTGGGAAGACCCTGAGCCCAGCGGGCCTAAGCTCTGGTTCAAGGCGCTGCCTTTCCATTCCTGCGGTCTGGGAGCTCACCCAGATACGGCGCTGTGAGCTCCCTGCCTGTGAGGAGTTCCTTTATCTTCATTATGTCCCTTTTCTTTCTGTTCTGTTCTTTGGAATTTCTTTAGTTTTTTTTTTTAAAGCCATTTATTTATGCTTACAGAACTGGGGTACAGGCCAGAGGTGCAGGGATGGTGAGAGGATTCACCAGAGACAGTGGGGAGCAGAACAGGTCGATTGACAAGAGTACACTGCTGAGGGGAGCAGCAGGCAGGTCAGGAGAGATCTGCTGCACCATGTGGGTCAGCTACGGGGCGGGGGATCGAACTCATGGGGAAGTGGCTTTAGCTTCTCAGTGCTGTGCTTTAACCCACTGCGCCACGAGGGAGGGCCTATATAAAGGCAATACTAACTGTATTGCCTTTACATTCTGTAAACATGACGCGCCAGTGGAGATGTCAGAGGGCAGAGGGAAGCCAGGCCAGGCAGGGTCGGCGGAAACCACAGCTATGTCACCGCCGTTTTGCCTTTCGTGGCAGGAGAGGGACCAGGTGCGGATCGTAGCCACCTCTTCCCTGGGCCACATGCTGCGTCAGGTTAGCAAGTTTAAGTCTGGGTCCACCGTCCGAAGAGAGATCTACACTTTTCTGGTCCCGCTGCTGCTCAGCATCCAGGACACCAACACCGAGGTGGTTAAGGTACCAAGGCCTCTGCGCTCCAGCCCCAGCCCCAGCCTGCTTCAGCATCCTCCTGCCAGAGCCCCGCCCCTTCGCCTTGGCCCCGCCCAGGATCCGGCCACAGCTTGCGTCATCCGCGCCTCTGGTGTCCACCTCTCTGGATTGGCTGGGCACTTCTCTCCCCACTTCGGGGCCTCAGTCTCACCGAGCCTTCTGCTCCTCTGAGTATCTGTGTGCCTTGTCATAAACAGGGTCCCATGTTGCACCCGATTGCTGTCTGCTAACCCCAGCAACCCCGGGGGTCTAGCTTGGGTCTGCCACTTAGCCTCCGGCCTGACTCTGCAGAGTTAGGAGTATGACTTTGGGGGTTCCCTTTGCCTCCACCCCCAGGCCTGTGGTGGAGCCCTGACCGAATGGACCAAGGTGATCGTCTGGTCGTCGCTCACAGAGATATTCAGGCACACCACCCTCAGCGACCACATCCACGTGTTGGAAGAAACGTGCAAGTACCTGGTGAGTGAGCCTGGAGAAGCCAGGTCACAAAGTGCAGGCGAGGGACTCACTGGCAGGAGTGAAACTTTGTACTATCTCTGGTGAATCCTCTCATCACCCCTGCATCTCTGGCTGTGCCCCAGTTCTGTATGCACAGCAGGTGAGGAGCATAAAGGGGGTGGCAGAGACAAGATGGAGCCCTCCTTTCTGGAGTTCTCATTCCTATTCTCAGTAAACTCAGAGCCCTGATCCTCCCTGTCTGATCCTCCTGGCATCCAGCTCTGCCTTCAGGGTTTAGGGAGGTCACACAAGATCAGGAGATGAGTAGGCTGAGGCCCCTGGTGAGGGCTGTAGGGAAGAGCTGTCCCCAGGAGCGGGCAGGGCTTCAGCCAGTCACTGTGGCATTAAGAGTCTGTGGCGCCTTTTTTTTTTTTAAGATTAATTTATGCACACAGGAACTGGGGTACAGGCCAGAGGTGGGGGGTGCTGAGTAGGTTGCGGAACAGGGGGATCTACAGAAACACTGCTGAGGGGAGCAGCGATTGGGACAGGAGTGGTCTGCCACACCATGTGGGTCACCTGTGGGTCCGGGGATGGAGCTGGTGCTGCCGTGGCTACAGATTGCTTCTTAGTGCTGTGCTTTAACCTGTGGTGCCACCAGGGAAGGCCCAAGTCTGTGGCTTTTAGGAAGCCACAGGGCAGTATTAGGAAACATTTGAAAGCTTGTCAACAGTAAACATTTAAAAGCTAAGCAATGGGGCCCTCCCTGGTGGCACAGCAGGTTAAAGGGCAGGACCATGAAACTAGCTGCAGCTGCTTTGGCACAAGTTCGACCCCCAGCCAGGGGGTGACCCACATGGCGCAGCAGACCTCTCCTGTCTTGCCTGCTGCTCCACTTAGCTCAGCATCCAGGACTTTGTCGATCTGCCTGTTCTGCTCCCTGCTCTGTCTCTGGTGAAGCCTCTCATCAGCCCTGCACCTCTGGCTGTGCCCCAGTTCTGTCTGCATAAATAAATAAATCTTTTTTTTTTTTTTAAAGCGAAGCAAGTAGGGTAGCTATCAGTACGAATAATTCTGATGTGATGAATTTTGAGGGTGATTGCCTTACACAAGTAGAACACTACAGTTCACAAACACTTTCAGACCCATTTTCACATTGGAGCGTCACAGTTATGTGAGGGCGGTTGGACAACTTTAACTGCAGCCCTACACAGGAGGAAACTGAAGGCTGTGAGCTTCAAACCTGGGCTTCCTGCTCCACAGTTGAAGCTTTGACAGGCGTCCTGCTGGGTCAGCCTTGTTGCTGGGTGGGCTGCCCGAGCGTACAGGTTCCTGCAGGTGAAGCTGGCCAAAGATGGCCATTCAACTATGGACAGGTGGAGTGGGCGAAAAAGGTCATTAGCAGAGCCCAGTGGCCCCCAGCTCGCGGTCATCGCCACCTGTTTGACTCCACAGGTGGGTACAAACAAATTGCATTTCGTGGGGGAGTTACTGACCCAGAGCTTTGGCTTCCTGAAGAGCCCTCAGTCCTTCCTAAGGTCCGCTGCAGTCAGCTTCATAGGTAAGGCGACCCTGCCCTCCGTCCTCGCTCCCCTGGGGGGCCCTCCTTGCTCAAGTGCTGAAGGGCTAAGTCAGAACAGGGTACCACGAGCAGTTCCCTTGTCTCCGAACTCCCACTAATTACTGAGGATGGCCTGTCCTCAGCCTCAAGTTCTTTGTTGGGCAGTGCCCAGGGGCGAGAGAGGTATGTGCCTTTGCCCCAGCTCTGCTCAGCTGGGCTCCCCCATTTGTCTGCGCTCTGCTTTGTGAGGGAAAAGAATCACACATGTTTGAGACGGGAAAAAATCTATTGCTTCCTCTGGAACCCCATGAATTTTTCAGAATATGTTTTGTTTCAAACTATAACAATAGTAGATGTTCAATTTAGAAAGCGTTAAAAATTCAGACTGGTAAAAAAATGAGAAATGATGCCAGAAATCCCATCACTTGGAATACTCACTGTTAACATTATAGAGTTTTCCTTCCCCCCCCCCGAGAATAAATATATTCCCTCTACCCCCCTCTCCTCCCACCCTCAGATTCTCTCACACATAGCAGTTTTTTCGAATTGCGAAGTTTGGTATGGTATTTTTGCCTTTTGCATCACAACCACATAGATCACATGCTTGTCAACATTAGTTTTACTGGATGTGCAATATTAATTTCGTCGTATGGATGGGTTCATGAAATGAATCAGTCCTTTTTTTCCTGATATGAAGACATTTTTTTAAAGCAAGTACACAGTGGTTAAACCTCTGTACATCATCAGTATGATTTTGTTAATATACATTTTTTAACAAATAGAATTTTTGGGTCCAAATGGAACCGATTTTGTGTTTATTGGCAACCTGGGAATCAGTTCCTATTGCCACCCTCACTGTATGCAGGTATCCACCTTCAGACATGTGCCGGCTCCAGGCAATATTTGAAAAACCATTGCTAACTTGATAGGTAAAAAAAGAGTAGCTTGTTGTTGTGTTCTTATTTTTAAATCAGCAGTGGGGTTAAATATTCTTACTCTTTTTATACATTTACTTTTGCAAATTCGTTGCCTCATGCCAGTTGGTGATCTTTCTGTTGGTATAGGAACCCCATGAAGTTTAACATCCTGAGTTCATGTCCTATTTCTCACCTGCTGACAATATTTTTCTGGGTCACTTCTCCTCTGAGGTTGTTCTTTTACCAGGACAATGATATCCGGGTCCAAGGCATTTCCTAGATACATTCCTTGTTAGAATTGGTTTGCAAATATCCTTGTTCATTACTGAGCCTTCCGGGGCAGCCTGCAGGACTTTATCCCTTTTATACTTAGGATTAACGGTTAAGAGATTAAACCTGAATCTTATCCACGACGATGATGTGCAACTCTTGCGAAATGGTGAGTCTGAGCCCTATACCTCAGTTCTGGGTTGCCCAAGGAAGGGGGGGGGGTGTTGGGACAAGAAAGGAGGATGGGCCATCCTGGTGGCACAAGGGGTTAAGTCTCAGCACTATGAAGCTATCCAAAGCCACTGCAGCACAAGTTCGGTCCCCAGCCAGGGAGCTGACCCACATGGTGCAGCTCCTGTCTTGCTCACTGTTACCCTCAGCACTGGATTTTCCTTGATCTGCCTGTTCTGCTCCCCACTCTGTCTCTGGTGAATCCTCTCATCCCACTCCCCACACGTCTGGCCTGTACCCCCAGCTCTTGTGTGCATAAATAAAATAAATCTTTTTTTTAAAGATTTATTTATTTATTCATACAGAACTGGGGTACAGGCCAGAGATGTGGAGGGTGAGAAGCTTCACCATAGACAGAGTGGGGAGCAGAACAGGCAGATGGATGAAGTACACTGCTGAGGGGAGCAGCGGGCGGGCCAGGAGAGGTCTGCTGGGCCATGTGGATCTCCTCTGGGGCAGGCGGGAGATCGAACTCATGCGGAAGTGGTTTAAGATTCTCAGTGCTGTGCTTTAACCCTCTGTGCCACCAGGGAGGGCCCATAAAATAAATCTCTGCTAACACAGAGGCAGGTGCTATTACTGGTGATGCTAGTGGCGGTCAGGCACTATCCCTGCCTCCTGAAGCACTTGCAGCAGGCTTATGTTCTTTTTAATTGCATTAAAATACCTTCAGATTAATGTATATGTTAAGGACCTATATGACTGTACTCTCTTTGCAAAATAAAAGGACCATAGCAATGAGGACGGGCAAGTTCTGCTAACCCCCAAGTCTTGCTCCTCTCCTACTGCCCTGCCTGGTTGCTCCACAACCCACTGTTTGTTTCTGGACTCACAGGATAGATGTGTGTGTCATAAACACGATGTTACTTATAAGTTTCTGCAACTTGTTCCTCCCCACTTCATGTTAGTGCAAACAGGTCTACTACTTTCCTATACGCTCATGTGTATTTAAGTCGCTTCTCAATTTCTGCTAGACAAACACTGTTCTCTGGGCATTCATATCCTGTTTTGTATGTACAGTGGGAAGTGTTTCTGCAGGCTCAATACCAAAAAGTAGAGTTACGCCATGCATCTTACACTTTTAAACGGAGTTTACAATGCTTTCCCCTTCTCCCCTCGTCTTGATAGTAATTTCGCTCACCATCCCTCCTCACTTCAGGCACTTAGTTGCCAATATTTCAGGGGCCTAACCCTGGAATTTAGATACTTGCATTACTGTTGGTATTTTGTACAAATGCTTTAGATTTCCATACAGAGGTACATGCTCACCGTTCCTTTTTGTGTGTCTGACATCCTTTGAGGATCATTTTTCTTCATCCCGAAGTACAAATTTTACAAGTTTCCTCAACGCGGATTCCTTGAAGGTTATTCTCTCTCCATTTTTGCTTATATGTAATGATTTTTTCTGGCCTCATTCTTGCAAGGAGTTTACTGGTAATGTAATTCTAGACCAACACTTATTTTCTCTCATCGCTTTAAGCACATCAGATTATTCTCTTGTAGCTTTCTTGGTTGCTAGTAAGAAACCTGGTGCTGTTCTAGTGTTTGTTCATTTGCAGACAACCTATTCCTTTTCTGTTTTAAGAAGTATCTTGTCTCTGCTGCTAAGCGACAAGGTGAGGAGCAGCACGGGTGCCCGGGATGCTTAAACACTGGCTTCTGTGGTAACCCTCACTTGCTGTATCCCCCCTGCCTTCTCATTTTGTGTAACTGGGGTCTGCACCCCGGTTCCAGTCACCATTGTGGAATTTCCGGGAAAGTCTGTCCAGACCAGAAACCCTAGACTCCACCTGTATCTCAGGGAATTCATCCCAGAGAGACGGCCAAAACCACAAAGACAGGAGGAAGTTTCTCCTGGAGAGAGTCCTGTAGCCAAGAAAAGATTCTCCACATGGCCTACATCATTTCAGTAGAGCATCAAGCCAACCTTGTTTTCTGCTCTAAGGTAAAGGACAGAACACAAAGAAGCTGTGTAGCACCCACGGGCTTGAAGACCCTTTAACTTTTGATTGGCGAGATTCTTCCAGTTTTCTTTATTCTTTGTATGCTAAGCAATTCCCTGTCTCTACCCACTCTGCTCCCACCTGAATCTACGCTCCCACCTGCCGTTCCCATTTGCTGACGGGACCATTTAAACAACCACAGCACCCCTTTCTCTCCTCCACTCTGTCCTCCCACAGCAGCCGGTCTCCTTAGCTCTGCACACCTGGAACCATATCACCCCTTTATGGGAAACGCATCAGCAACTCTTAGGATAGCCTCTGGCCCCTGACCCCAGGCCACAGAGCCCTGAATGAGCTGGTTTCTCTCCCCGCCCTTCACCTACATCATGGCCCCCTTGGCTGGCAGCAGCAGCTCATTTCGACAACGTGATTCAATCACCTCTCCTCTCATGGAGCTGTTTCTGCCCTGCTCGTCACGAGACCAGCTCTCATTCTTTGGCTCTTAGCTGAAATGTCACCTTTTCAGAGAGGCTGGGTAATCTAAAGGGGCCCTTTCTACCCTTATCCTGCATCACTGTTAAGTCTGTCTTAATTGGTATCATGTATTTACCTTTCTTCCACTGGAATTAAGTTTGAGGGTAGAGAATCGGTTTTGTTCATCACGCATCCCGGGACCTCACTATATGTAGTTGCTGGGCAAATTCACGATGACTCATGTTGATGTCCTCTTTGGAGTTGTTGGGTTCAGAGAGTGGGGTCCTTGGGCTTACGGTGGGAGCTCCCCTTTCACCAGCATCGAGAGTTCCCAGGCTTGTTTCTTGATGACACGGAGACATTCGTTATATCTGACAGGGCAGGTTTATTATAAAAGGGAGAGAGTCAAGAACACCCGCATAGACACTGCAGGCAGGAGGGGCTGCCCCAAGGGGGACAGGTTGACTATGTATGAGGCCTGCTTGGGAGAGCAGCCCCTGCTGAGGGAGCTCAGTGAACAGAAGCCCCGGCAGGCACAGGCCACGGGCAGGCGGGAGGCAGCTGCCCAGTGGAGGGAGAGGGCTGGTGGTGGAAGCAGCTGCATAGGCACTGGCGGGCAGGTGGCTGTTGCCCGGCCTACAGAGCCTGCTCAGATTCAGCCTTCTCTGTGGGAGGGGCTCACTCCTTCAGGAGAGGTTTGCTTTTGCTGACTTTGCCTCGACACCCCCTGCAGCGGCTGACACCTGCTGGGTCTTGTGCTCTGTGATCCAGGCTCCGTGCCTCAGGGGCTTGGTTCCTAGGTTGGGTGAATGAATGGCTATGTCAGTCCCTCCCCACCCACCTCCAGCTCCTGGCATTGGGTGACCAGGCTTCTGACCTTGCGGTGCCTCCTTTCCAGTTTTTCGATCCTTATCCATCAATGTTAGTAGTAAGTGTAGTGAAAAATTGCAAAAAGGCCTCATCATCTACTAATGGGTTCATCAAAGAAATAATGATAAAATGTATTCAGTGTTGTGTTGTAGGGAGGAATGTTGGCAAGGGAAACATTAAACTTATTTTTGTGGACAAAAAATAGTGTCAGAGGGGCCTTCCTGGTGGCACAAGGGGTTAAGGCTAAGCACTATGAAGCTATCAGCAGCCACTGCAGCATGAGTTCAATTCTGGCCAGGGAGCTGACCCACATGGTGCAGCAGACGTCTCCTGTCTCTCCAGCTGCTCCCCTCA
>NW_004567135.1:10941972-10943053 GCF_000260355.1 Condylura cristata | reverse complement strand
CGCCATGTGGGTCAGCTCCGGGTGGGGATCGAACTCATTCTGAAGAGGCTTTAGCTTTTTAGTGCTGTGCTTTGACCCGCTGCACCAGCAGGGAGGGCCAAAACAAGTTTACTTTTTATAACGTTAAAATTTATTCTGGCATGTGGGTTGGAAAATGTTGGAGTTTGTTATTTGAGAGAGTCTGAGTTTCCCCCTTTCTGCTTCAGTTCTAATATCCCTGAAGAATGACCCTGAGGAAGATATCCAGGCTTTGGGCAATTCTATTATGGAAGGACTTGATGCCTCTGTTGTGTCTGGGGTTATCTCTACTTCCAAGATTACTCAGATAAGCAAGCACTTCTTCAAAACCTGCTGGATAAAACACACAGAGAGGAAGAAGAGGCTGTTTAAGACTGTGCAGCGGGAGATCAGTGAGAGCAAAGAGTGGGGTTGGCTCTACAGCCCTCGCTTTTCATTTGAAAACTGGCACAAGAGGAAGGTGACACACTCCCCACTGATGGTGAGTAGCTTCGATGGAGGCTCATTGTTGTCACAAGCACGGAGAAGGAGAAGTATAGAAGAAGAAGATGGACTTTTCGAAAAAGAGTTTGTTCACAAGCCATTGTGAATCTTTTGACCTGGGGTCACCAGCCCTTGCAATCTTTGACCCACGGGTCAGTGCCCGTGCCCAGTGCTCGCTCTCACCTCCTGTCCCACTGGGTGGGCTGCACTGGATTAAGCTCCAGGAGGCCTTTTGTTCTTAAAAGACAGAGTCTATTTCTTGTCCTTTCTTTCCCTAAGGGATTGGGTCTTGGCTAGTAGCATATACATTTGTCAATAAAGCTTATTTTCTCACCCTAAAAAAAAAAATCCTCTCTTTTGGGCATTGGGGATAAACTTGAGTGACAGGACATCCCAAATCTGTTAGAGGACACCCCAATGTGAATTGGGTTGCCTGTCTGTGGGTTCTGCCATCTGCTGCATCAAAACAAAACATATAAAATTTTAATGCAAAGGGACTTTAATACAGTGAATATACAATATGGAACACAAAGAATAGAACTTGTAAATCAAACACCTGAAGTGACCCATCCCCTCGTGG